>NW_027261020.1:0-10000 GCF_045791955.1 Oncorhynchus clarkii lewisi
TACTATGGTCTTTCCCTGTTAACTTTTTTAGATTCTCCCATATCAATTTAGAATTTCCCTTTGCTTCACCAATTATGTTAATAAAGAAGTTTGCCTTGGCCTGTCTAATTTCTTTCATCACCGTATTTCTCAACATGGTAAACCTACGTCTGTCATGCTCTAATTTAGATTTTAGGGCTATTTTTAGAGCATAATCTCGTTCTTTCATCAATTTCCAGATTTCTCCATTTAGCCAAGGAAGAGTGCTCTTTTGGCCAGGTTTGGATTTGATTTTCTTTAGGAAGCCATTTATTGTAGTCTGGATTGTGGATAGAAAAACCTGACTATCAGCTTCCACGTCTGTATAGGACAAGAGATCATTCCAGTTTATTCCCTTAATTGATTTTTCAAAATAGTTTAATTCACTCTTAGGTATTCTTAGTTGATCCGGCTTTCTAACAGTAGAGAGGTTAAACCTGCTCTTAGACAGCTTTCTGGCTATAAGTGTCAGATTGTGATCAGATAGCCCAGTAACCATATTGAATGATTTAGTCACTCTCTCTGGTTTATTACTGAACACCAAATCAATCTGTGTTTTAGAGCAACAAGTCACCCTGGTTGGCCCTTTAACTAGCTGTGTAAGGTCAAAGGTATTAGTGATTCGTTTGAGGGTTTTCCTACAACACTTGTCTTCATAATTAATGTTAAAATCTCCCATTAAGATGACCTCTTTCCCAAAATCACATTCCCTAAGCATGGTATTAAACTGATCAAAAAACACACTTTTGGTGGAAGGTGGCCTATACATTCCAATGAGGGTAAAAGACATTTGGGGAGACAGTGTAACGTTCAGGCCGATACATTCTAGTTCATTATCACATGACCACTCAATTTGTTTACATCGGATATGTTCTTTAATGTAAATCATCACACCCCCTCCTCTTCCTTCAATCCTGTCTCTCCTGAAAACATTGTAGCCAGGCACAATCAAAGCAGCATATGGAGAGTGTTTATGGAGCCATGTCTCTGAGAGGCAGAGAAAGTCAAGGTTGGAGTCTGTGAGTAGATGTTGAATTTGATCACTTTTTGGAATGACACTACGAATGTTCAAGTGCCCCCCTAATAGTCCCTTGGGCTTAGCTCGTGGGTCCCAGATGACTCGAGAGTGATTGACACATTGAAAAAAGTAAAATTTTCTGTGTTTTCTGACGGCTGGGTTTAGGCCGTTTTGTTTCGTTTTGATTAGGGGCAGTTCGGTAGCGCAATTAACAATCCCTCCCGCCTGCACTGGTTGCGGGGAACAAATTAAAATAGCTTGCGTACCAGAAACAGAGTCAGAGATCGCATTTAACGACTCTGGTATGTTTGAAGAGTCAAAATCTATCCTGGAGCCGGGTGAGTCGAGAGAAACCATAGGACCATAGCACTCACCCACCTCCACAGCGGCGACGACCAGTGGACGAGGCCATCCACCGCTCTCCACTCCGGTGCGTATCACTGGCTCGGTGATATTGGGCCCAGGATTGAGTTGTACATCCCCGGAGAGCAGGAGGGTAGTGAACAGGTAGTTTAACAGTTTCCGATAAATGTTGGACTTGTGTTTGTTACGCCTAACATGTTCAGTAGAATAAGGAGCGAGGTAGACTTGGCCATTATTCAGAACGTTATGGTATGCTGTGTACTGTCCGCTCCCGTGGAACGGTGAACCAATGTGTTTGGTGTTGATATTCTCCGGTAGTAGACTGATTGTGTCATCCCAGCAAGGACGCACTGAGATTATCAGTAGAGCAGCTACATAACTGACAATCATGGCAGAGTACTGGAGATAAAACACATTATTGCGCTTTAACTCTTTGCATGAGTTACTTAGCTGGGATCGGCGTACACCTGATGGTTTAGATAAAATTACAGCATTCGAATGAGAAGCGGCACCTGCCGCACCACCCTGTCTTTTGTTGGCGACATTTAAAATAAAAGAATGTACGCTTACCACGCTGCACCTTGGTCCGGTCATTTCCTTGACGACGTTCGTGACAGAACAACCCACCACAAAAGGACAAAGCGACGTGGCCGGGAGGAGCAGACCGAGTGGACATGGGAATACATTCTGGAAGGAAAGGGATCATGGACGTGGGAGGAGATCCTGGCTGGAAAGGATCGGCTGCCTTGGAAGCAGATGGAAGAAGCGAGGAAGGCAGAAGCAGAGAGAAAAGGGGACCAGCGTTACACAGGGTCACTGCTGGCAAGGAAGACCGGGAAGCCACTCCAAAACATTTTTCGGGGGGGCACACGGGGAGGTTGGCGGAGCTAACTCCCCGTGATTACCGTGGGGAGCATGTAACTGGTCAGGCACCGTGTTATGCGATGATGCGCACTGTCTCCAGTGCGCAGTCACAGCCCGGTGCGCTATATTCCAGCTCCTCGCATTGGCCGGGCTAGAGTGGGAGTCCAGCCAGGACGGATGGTGCCGGCTCAGCGCTCCTGGCCTCCAGTGTCTCTTCGGCCCAGGATATCCTGCGCCGGCTCTGCAAACTTTTGTCTCTGGTGCATCTGCACAGACCAGTGCGTCCTGTGCTAGCGCCCCGCATTTGCTAGGCGAAAGTAACCATCCAGCCAGGACGGGTTGTGCAGGCTCTAACGCTTGAGACCTCCAGTGCGCCTCCACGGCCCAGTGTATCCGGTGCCCGCTCCACGCACCAGGCTTCCAGTGAATCTCCCCAGTCCGGTGAGACCAGTTCCAGTTCCACGTACCAGGCCTCCAGTATGTCTCCCCAGCGTGGTAAGCCCTGTGGGAGCTCCACGCACCAGGCTTCCAGTACGTCTCCTCAGTCCGGTGAGACCTGTTCTGGCTCCACATAGGAAAACTCCAGTGATGATTCATGGCACGAAGCCTCCAGTGATGATCCATGGCACGAAGCCTTCAGTGATGATCCATGGCACAAAGCCTTCAGTGAGCCTCCAGTCAAGCGTAAAGCCTCCAGCTCCATCATTCATTGAATCAGATGGCTCATTCATTACAAAACCTACTGATATCGCCAAGTACTTTAATGATTTGTTCATTGGCAAGATAAGAAAACTTAGGCTCGACATGCCAGCAACAAATGCTGACATTACACATCCAAATATATCTGACCAAATTATGAAAGACAATAATTGTTATTTTGAATTCCTTAAAGTGATTGTGGAAGATTAATTATTGTTGTCTATCAACAATGACAAGCCACCGGGTTATGACAACTTGGATGGAAAATGACTGAGAATAATAGCAGATAATTTCCACTCCTATTTCACATTTCTTCAATTTAAGCTACTAGAAAGTGTGTTCCCTCAGACCAAGAGGGAACAAAAAGTCATTCCCCTACCTAAGAATAATAAAGCTTTACTGGCTCAAATAGCCGACCAATCAGCCTGTTACCAACCCTTAGTAAAGTTGGAAAAAAATTGTGTTTGACCAGATACAATACTATTTTACAGTAAACAAACTGACAACAGACTTTCAGCATGCGTATAGGGAAGGATGCTCAACAAGCACAGCACTTTGACTTTGAGTGCCCCTGTGTAAGAATTTCCACAACACATTCAACAAGCACGGCACTTACAGAAATGACTGATGATTGGCTGAGAGAAATGTATCATAAAAATATTGTGGGGGCTGTTTTGTTAGACTTCAGTGCGGCTTTTGAAATTATCAATCATAATCTGCTGCTGGAAAAACGTATGTGTTAAGGCTTTACACCCCTTGCTATAATGTTGATAAAGAGTTACCTGTCTAACAGAACACAGAGGGTGTTGTCTTTACTGGAAGCCTGTCCAACATAATCCTGGTAGAATCAGGAATTCCCCAGGGCAGCTGTCTAGGCCCCTTACTTTTTTCAATCGCTACTAACGACATGCCACTGGCTTTGAGTAAAGCCTATGTATCCAGATGATTCAACACAGCTACTACATCAAATGAAATAAAAGAAACACTTAACAAAGAGCTGCAGTTAGTTTCAGAATGGGTGGCAACGAATAAGTTAGTCCTAAATATTTCGAAAACTAAAAGCATTGTATTTGGGAAACATCATTCACTAAATCCTAAACCTCAACTAAATCTTGTAATAAATAATGTGTAAATTTAGCAAGTTGTCATGGTCAAAACATTTGGCTACAACAGTAGCTAAGATGGGGAGGAGTCTGTCTATAATAAAGTGCTGCTCTGCCTTCTTAACAACACTATCAACAAGGCAGATCCTACAGGCCCTAGTTTCTACCTTCTTAACAGCACTATCAACACGGCAGGTCCTACAGGCTCTAGTTTTGTTACACCTGGACTACTGTTCAGTCGTGTGGTCAGGTGCCACAAAGAGGGAATTAGGAAAATTGCAATCGGCTCAAAGTAGAGGAGAGATTGACTTCATCACTACTTGTATTTGTGAGAGATATTGACTTGTTGAAAGCACAGAGCTGTCTGTCTAAACTACTGGCACACGGCTCGGACACCCAGACTTACCCCACAAGACATGCCACCAGAGGTCTCTTCACAGTCCCCAAGTCCAAAACAGACTATGAGAAGTGCACAGTACTACATAGAGCCATGACTACATGGAACTCTATTCCACAGTACTACATAGAGCCATGACTACATGGAACTCTATTCCACAGTACTACATAGAGCCATGACTACATGGAACTCTATTCCACAGTACTACATAGAGCCATGACTACATGGAACTCTATTCCACAGTACTACATAGAGCCATGACTACATGGAACTCTATTCCACAGTACTACATAGAGCCATGACTACATGGAACTCTATTCCACAGTACTACATAGAGCCATGACTACATGGAACTCTATTCCACAGTACTACATAGAGCCATGACTACATGGAACTCTATTCCACAGTACTACATAGAGCCATGACTACATGGAACTCTATTCCACAGTACTACATAGAGCCATGACTACATGGAACTCTATTCCACAGTACTACATAGAGCCATGACTACATGGAACTCTATTCCACAGTACTACATAGAGCCATGACTACATGGAACTCTATTCCACAGTACTACATAGAGCCATGACTACATGGAACTCTATTCCACAGTACTACATAGAGCCATGACTACATGGAACTCTATTCCACAGTACTACATAGAGCCATGACTACATGGAACTCTATTCCACAGTACTACATAGAGCCATGACTACATGGAACTCTATTCCACAGTACTACATAGAGCCATGACTACATGGAACTCTATTCCACAGTACTACATAGAGCCATGACTACATGGAACTCTATTCCACAGTACTACATAGAGCCATGACTACATGGAACTCTATTCCACAGTACTACATAGAGCCATGACTACATGGAACTCTATTCCACAGTACCACATAGAGCCATGACTACATGGAACTCTATTCCACAGTACCACATAGAGCCATGACTACATGGAACTCTATTCCACAGTACTACATAGAGCCATGACTACATGGAACTCTATTCCACAGTACTACATAGAGCCATGACTACATGGAACTCTATTCCACAGTACTACATAGAGCCATGACTACATGGAACTCTATTCCACAGTACTACATAGAGCCATGACTACATGGAACTCTATTCCACAGTACTACATAGAGCCATGACTACATGGAACTCTATTCCACAGTACTACATAGAGCCATGACTACATGGAACTCTATTCCACAGTACTACATAGAGCCATGACTACATGGAACTCTATTCCACAGTACTACATAGAGCCATGACTACATGGAACTCTATTCCACAGTACTACATAGAGCCATGACTACATGGAACTCTATTCCACAGTACTACATAGAGCCATGACTACATGGAACTCTATTCCACAGTACTACATAAAGCCATGACTACATGGAACTCTATTCCACATCAGGTAACTGATGCAGCAGGAGAATCAGATTTAAAAACAGATCAAAATACACCTTATGGAACAGCAGGGACTTGGAAGAGACACACACAGGCACAGACACATGCTTACACACAAAAGATAGCATACGTATACATGGATTTTGCGTTGTAGATACAGTGGGGCAAAAAAGTATTTAGTCAGCCACTAATTGTGCAAGTTCTCCCACTTAAAAAGATGAGAGAGGCCTGTAATGTTCATCATAGGTACACTTCAACTATGACTGACAAAATTAAAAACAAAATCCAGAAAATCACATTGTATGATTTTTTATGAATTTATTTGTATGTATGGTAAGTATGGTGGAAAATAAGTATTTGGTCACATACAAACAAGCAAGATTTCTGGCTCTTACAGACCTGTAACTTCTTCTTTAAGAGGCTCCTCTGTGCTCCACTCGTTACCTGTATTAATGGCACCTGTTTGAACTTGTTATCAGTATAAAAGACACCTGTCCACAACCTCAAACAGTCACACTGCAAACTCCACTATGGCCAAGACCAAAGAGCTGTCAAAGGACACCAGAAACAAAGTTGTAGACCTGAACCAGGCTGGGAAGACTGAATCTGCAATAGGTAAGCAGCTTGGTTTGAAGAAATCAACTGTGGGAGCAATTACAGGCCTCCCTCATCTTTTTAAGTGGGAGAACTTGCAATATTGATGGCTGACTAAATACTTTTTTGCCCCACTGTACGGGATGCACTATATATATAAAGTGATTGAGTTACATAGATTTCATGACTAAAAGCTCAAAAGGACAAAAACACTGTCTTTTTCTTTTGTAAATTGAAATTTGCTGTCGTAAATGTTAGCCTTTGCAGGATGCGCTGGGGATATGATCACTAGTGTAAGCAGGTGGAGTGACCTCATTTAACACAGTAAATTCATCAGGCTTAATCCATGTTTCAGTCAGGCCAATCACATCAAGATTATGATCAGTGATTAGTTCATTAACTATAACTGCCTTGGAAGTGATGGATCTAACATTAAGTAGTCCTATTTTGAGATGTGAGATATCACAATCTCTTTCAATAATGACAGGAATGGATGAGGTCTTTATTCCATTGAGATTGCTAAGGCAAACACCGCCATGTTTAGTTTTGCCCAACCTAGATCGAGGCCCAGATACAGTCTCAATGGGGATAGCTGAGCTGACTACACTGACTGTGCTAGTGGCAGACTCCACTAAGCTGGCAGGCTGGATAACAGCCTGCTGCCTGGCCTGCACCCTATCTCATTGTGGAGCTAGAGGAGTTAGAGCCCTATCTATGTTGATAGATGAGATGAGAGCACCCCTCCAGCTAGGATGGAGTCCGTCACTCCTCAGCGGGCCAGAGACAATTACTCAATGCCGACAAATCTTTCTAGTTAAGTTACACGCTGAAGTTATGTTGCGCTTGGTGACCTTTGACTGATTCATCCTAAGATTGTTGGCGTCGATGTGGATAACAATATCCCTATACCATCTACACTTGCCAGTTTTAGCCTCAGCCAACACCATCTTCAGATTACGCCGGGTTCTCAATTTGTCAGAACTAATGATGGGAGGCTTCGATGGCTCTGACCCCGTAACGGGTGGAGGAGAGACCTGAGAAGGCTCAGACCCCGTAATGGGTGGAGGAGAGACCTGAGAAGGCTCAGACCCCGTAATGGGTGGAGGAGAGACCTGAAGAGGCTCTGACCCCGTAATGGGTGGAGGAGAGACCTGAAGAGGCTCTGACCCCGTAATGGGTGGAGGAGAGACCTGAAGAGGCTCTGACCCCGTAATGGGTGGAGGAGAGACCTGAAGAGGCTCAGGCTCTGACTCCGACTCGTTGCTTAGTGGAGAAAACTGTCTCTGGTGAAGTACTGTGTGTCATTACACAGTACTTACTTTGATACCGTGTTTATATTATGACCGGTGTACTGTAATATGAAATACAGATTTTACTTGCCACCGAGCTGCCTGTTAGCTCATGTCAAATTCATGTTAACCCCTTTACAGTGTACCTATAAGGAAGTGGTTATTTTAGAATGTTGGCACACTGCCAAATCCTGAATACCATACAATTGATTGTATTGTACTGTAAAGATGGCAATGCTATAGCAATGAATGAATGAAATTAATTGAGTGGGAGGGGTTTGTATTTCACAGTATTTTACTGTAATTATATGGGATTGGTGAAAGCATGTTGGCTGCGAGGTAAAGTGTTTACACATTAAAGCATATTAATGAATATTTGGTGTTTTATATCACTTGGATGACTAGAAGAAAAGCTTCCAAAACATTCCCACAGCATGATGCTGCCACCACCATGCTTCACTGGAGGGATGGTGCCACCACCATGCTTCACTGGAGGGATGGTGGCAGGTTTCCTCCAGATGTGACAGTTGGCATTCAGGCCAAAGAGTTCGATCTTGGTTTCATCAGACCAGAGAATCTTGTTTCTCATTTTCTGAGAGTCTTTAGGTGCCTTCTGGCAAACTCCAAGCTGGCTGTCATGTGCTTTTTACTGAGGAGTGGCTTCCATCTGGCCACTCTACCATAAAGCCCTGATTGGTGGAGTGCTGCATAGATGGTTGTCCTTCTGGAAGGTTCTCCCATCTTCACAGAGGAACTCTAAACCTCTATAGAGAATCCAACGGCTCTCTATTGTCTGGGCGTGACATCTATGGACAATTCCTTCGACCTCATGGTTTGGTTTTTGCTCTGACACACACTGTCAAATGTGGGACCTTATATAGACAGGTGTGTGCCTTTCCAAATCATGTGCAATCAATTGAATTTACCACAGGTGGACTCCAATCAAATTGTAGAAACAACTCAAGGATGATCAATGTAAACAGGATGCACCTGAGCTAAATTGGGCAAGGGGTCTGAATAGTTCCCAAATGCACTGTATGTGACAATATTTTGATGCACTGACCGGGAGTTTTACTGTGAGACTCGGTAAAAAAAGCTCCCAGATAATAATTATTGTAATGATTAGGCTTCGCTGTACCATTGTTTCCGAGTGCCCAAGAGAAAAGGTGAGTGCAGATTCAATAGCATCATGGTTACACCCTGACTACAGTGAAAACACCTTGCTTCTAGCCCAGCCAGGTCAAGAGATCTGACCCATATTACCGGAGCAACATTTTATCTTCCAATAGTGGATCACTGGGACAAACATTTTACATTAATGCGCTGTTCTAAAACTACTCCTGCGTTGTTAACCATTTGTTCGGTCATATTACCTCATTAGCTAGCTAACAACATGGTAACTTTCCCCAGTATATCATTAGCTAACTAACAACATGGTCAATTCACCAGTATATCCTCATTAGCTAGCTAACAACATGGTAACTTTCCCCAGTATATCCTGATTAGCTAGCTAACAACATGGCAACTTCACCAGTATATCCTCATTAGCTAGCTAACAACATGGTAACTTTCCCCAGTATATCCTCATTAGCTAGCTAACAATATGGTAACTTCACCAGTATATCCTCATTAGCTAGCTAACAACATGGTAACTTCCCCAGTATATCCTCATTAGCTAGCTAACAACATGGTAACTTTCCCCAGTATATCATTAGCTAACTAACAACATGGTCAATTCACCAGTATATCCTCATTAGCTAGCTAACAACATGGTAACTTTCCCCAGTATATCCTCATTAGCTAGCTAACAACATGGCAACTTCACCAGTATATCCTCATTAGCTAGCTAACAACATGGTAACTTTCCCCAGTATATCCTCATTAGCTAGCTAACAATATGGTAACTTCACCAGCATATCCTCATTAGCTAGCTAACAACATGGTAACTTCCCCAGTATATGCTCATTAGCTAGCTAACAACATGGTAACTTCACCAGTATATCCTCATTAGCTAGCTAACAACATGGTAACTTCCCCAGTATATCCTCATTAGCTAGCAAACAACATGGTAACTTCCCCAGTATATCCTCATTAGCTAGCTAACAACATGGTCAATTCACCAGTATATCCTCATTAGCTAGCTAACAACATGGTAACTTCCCCAGTATATCCTCATTAGCTAGCTAACAACATGGTAACTTCCCCAGTATATCCTCATTAGCTAACT
>NW_027261020.1:15000-90000 GCF_045791955.1 Oncorhynchus clarkii lewisi
TTCCTTCATAGTTCATGCCTTCCTTCATAGTTCAGGCCTTCCTTCATAGTTCAGAACTTCCTTCATAGTTCAGGCCTTCCTTCATAGTTCAGGCCTTCCTTCATAGTTCAGGCCTTCCTTTATAGTTCAGACCTTCCTCTATAGTTCAGACCTTCCTTCATAGTTCATGCCTTCCTTCATAGTTCATGCCTTCCTTCATAGTTCAGGCCTTCCTTCATAGTTCAGAACTTCCTTCATAGTTCAGGCCTTCCTTCATAGTTCAGGCCTTCCTTCATAGTTCAGGCCTTCCTTTATAGTTCAGACCTTCCTCTATAGTTCAGACCTTCCTTCATAGTTCAGGCCTTCCTTCATAGTTCATGCCTTCCTTCATAGTTCAGACCTTCCTTCATAGTTCAGGCCTTCCTTCATAGTTCAGACCTTCCTTTATAGTTTAGGCCTTCCTTCATAGTTCAGTCCTTCCTTCATAGTTCAGTCCTTCCTTCATATTTCATGCCTTCCTTCATAGTTCAGGCCTCCCTTCATAGTTCATGCCTTCCTTCATAGTTCAGGCCTTCCTTCATAGTTCAGGCCTTCCTTCATAGTTCAGGCCTTCCCTCATAGTTCATGCCTTCCTTCATAGTTCAGGCCTTCCTTCATAGTTCAGACCTTCCTTCATAGTTCAGGCCTTCCTTCATAGTTTAGACCTACAGGCCTTCCTTCATAGTTCATGCCTTCCTTCATAGTTCTGGCCCTCTATAGTTCATGCCTTCCTTCATAGTTCAGGCCTTCCTTCATAGTTCATGCCTTCCTTCATAGTTCAGACCTTCCTTCATAGTTCAGACCTTACTTCATAGTTCAGACCTTCCTCTATAGTTCAGACCTTCCTTCATAGTTCAGACCTTCCTTCATAGTTCAGGCCTTCCTTCATAGTTCAGACCTTACTTCATAGTTCAGACCTTCCTCTATAGTTCAAACCTTCCTTCATAGTTCAGGCCTTCCTTCATAGTTCATACCTTCCTTCATAGTTCAGGCCTTCCTTCATAGTTCTGGCCTTCCTTCATAGTTCAGACCTTCCTTCATAGTTCAGGCCTTCCTTCATAGTTCAGGCCTTCCTTCATAGTTCATACCTTCCTTCATAGTTCAGGCCTTCCTTCATAGTTCAGGCCTTCCTTCATAGTTCTGGCCTTCCTTCATAGTTCAGACCTTCCTTCATAGTTCAGGCCTTCCTTCATAGTTCTGGCCTTCCTTCATAGTTCAGACCTTCCTTCATAGTTCAAGCCTTCCTTCATAGTTCAGGCCTTCCTTTCTGTGCCTATTTATTTCCCAGTTAGATTGTACCTGTGGCCAGGTTTCCACTAGATAACAACCCAAAAAGTCCAAATTCGTTATATCAAAAAACTGTATGAAAATCTGATTTTATAAACAGAAATTTTAGAAATAGGCAGGGTTCATTACTTTGTGGCTGTGTTAACTAGTGGCGACCCTGTGGCCTGGAGTTGTTTCAGTCACATTTTATTTGGATAGTCCTGATGTTCCTTCCAGATTTTCTCTATTTTAATTTAGATGGGGAGTGGCAGTGAACAGCAATCTTCAAGTCGTTCTACATATTTTTAATGGGATTGAAGTCTGAGCTTTGGCTGGGCCACTCAAGGACTTTCACATGATTGAATACTGGTTGTATTCAGTACTTTATGTGGATAGTCCCACATAGATGCTTTACAGATGGTCATACTATCTGTTGATAAGCAACTGCTTGCTAAGGTTAGGGTTAGGATTGGGGTTAGGATTGGGGTTAGGGTTAGGATTGGGGTTAGGGTTAGGATTGGGGTTAGGGTTAGGATTGGGGTTAGGGTTAGGATTGGGGTTAGGGTTAGGGTTATGATTGGGGTTAGGGTTAGGATTGGGGTTAGGGTTAGGATTGGGGTTAGGGTTAGGGTTATGATTGGGGTTAGGGTTAGGATTGGGGTTAGGGTTAGGGTTAGGATTGGGGTTAGGGTTAGGGTTATGATTGGGGTTAGGGTTAGGATTGGGGTTAGGGTTAGGGTTATGATTGGGGTTAGGGTTAGGATTGGGTTAGGGTTAGGTTGAGGGTTTAATGTTAGTTAGGAGATAGTTAGTAGATAGTCTGTAGAGCATCTACAGATGGACTATACAAATAAAGTGTTATCGTGCTTTTGAAGCTTCTCACTGAAGTTTCTCCTGATGCTCTGAGGTCCTGAACGTCAGATTTCTGCCAGCTGCTGTCCACGGGGCTGAATCTCCACATAACCTTTAACCTTTAACCTTAATTTAACTAGGCGAGTCAGTTGAGAACAAACTCTTAATTATAATGACGGCCTACTATTGCAGTTATTTGCTTGTTAGTTTCTATGTGACAAAGTCTGGTCACTATAGTCCTCACACAAGATCATACAGTATCAAAAATAAATTTAGTCTCCTCATTATAAAAGGGTAGAGCTGTAACGGAATAGTATTTTGAGCAGCAAATATTTCAGTGTAATTTCTATGGTCTAGCTAATTAGGCCTAGTTGATGTGTCCTTGGCGTGTGACTGTTAGTCTTCAGTGTAGATTGTAATTTAACTCCATTTTGCAGTAGCTTGGAGGTAGTTGAGCTAAATTCAAATCTAGGTAGTGTTTTCAGTTGTGTTTTTTTTGCCATGCAGCTAACTATTGGAACTACACACTACCCTTTTTACAAACATAAATATTGGTGAAATAGGCAACCATTTCCTTCTTCAGCATCATACCTGCCTAATTCTCACTTGAAACTAATCATTTTTTGGTGTAATAAGCTAAATTATACATTCTGATAACATATGACCCCAAAGTACATTTTGTCGTCTAACATTTCAGATTTCCATATAATAGTTTTTCAAAAAGTATTTTGTTTTCATTGGAACTAAAAGTAAAACTATATTTTTTAAGGCTTAATGCCTTGAACACTCCGACAGCGTCGTTACGCAAAATGTATACCGCATGTAGCCTACTACCCGTCTGAAGAAACTAGCATATATTCTCACTTATGCATACTGAGGCATGGAATGCAACAGTTAGAACAGTTTTGGGTGCAACATGAAGTTTGTAGGCAACAACAGTGAATAGACAAAAGTGATCAAGGAGGCGGGGACGGAATCAGAACACTCAGCACAGCAGCTACATAGGCATCAGAGTGGACAGCAGCAGAGTGGACAGCAGCTACATAGGCATCAGAGTGGACAGCAGCAGAGTAGACAGCAGCTACATAGGCATCAGAGTGGACAGCAGCAGAGTGGACAGCAGCTACATAGACATCAGAGTGGACAGCAGCTACATAGACATCGGAGTGGACAGCAGCAGAGTGGACAGCAGCTACATAGACATCAGAGTTGACAGCAGCTACATAGACATCAGCGTGGACAGCAGCAGAGTGGACAGCAGCTACATAGACATCAGAGTGGACAGCAGCTACATAGACATCAGAGTGGACAGCAGCAGAGTGGACAGCAGCTACATAGACATCAGAGTTGACAGCAGCTACATAGACATCAGCGTGGACAGCAGCAGAGTGGACAGCAGCTACATAGACATCAGAGTGGACAGCAGCTACATAGACATCGGAGTGGACAGCAGCAGAGTGGACAGCAGCTACATAGACATCAGAGTGGAAAGCAGCAGAGTGGCCAGCAGCTACATAGACATCAGAGTGGACAGCAGCAGAGTGGACAGCAGCTACATAGACATCAGAGTTGACAGCAGCTACATAGACATCAGAGTGGACTGCAGCTACATAGACATCGGAGTGGACAGCAGCTACATAGACATCGGAGTGGACAGCAGCTACATAGACATCGGAGTGGACAGCAGCTACATAGACATCAGAGTGGACAGCAGCTACATAGACATCAGAGTGGACAGCAGCTACATAGACATCGGAGTGGACAGCAGCAGAGTGGACAGCAGCTACATAGACATCAGAGTTGACAGCAGCTACATAGACATCAGCGTGGACAGCAGCAGAGTGGACAGCAGCTACATAGACATCAGAGTGGACAGCAGCTACATAGACATCGGAGTGGACAGCAGCAGAGTGGACAGCAGCTACATAGACATCAGAGTGGACAGCAGCAGAGTGGACAGCAGCTACATAGACATCAGAGTTGACAGCAGCTACATAGACATCAGAGTGGACAGCAGCTACATAGACATCGGAGTGGACAGCAGATACATAGACATCGGAGTGGACAGCAGCTACATAGACATCGGAGTGGAGAGCAGCAGAGTGGACAGCAGCTACATAGACATCAGAGTGGACAGCAGCAGAGTGGACAGCAGCTACATAGACATCAGAGTGGACAGCAGCAGAGTGAACAGCAGCTACATAGACATCAGAGTTGACAGCAGCTACATAGACATCAGAGTGGACAGCAGCTATATAGACATCGGAGTGGACAGCAGATACATAGACATCGGAGTGGACAGCAGCTACATAGACATCAGAGTGGACAGCAGCGACATAGACATCGGAGTGGACAGCAGCAGAGTGGACAGCAGCTACATAGACATCAGAGTGGACAGCAGCTACATAGACATCGGAGTGGACAGCAGCAGAGTGGACAGCAGCTACATAGACATCAGAGTGGACAGCAGCTACGTAGACATCGGAGTGGACAGCAGCAGAGTGGACAGCAGCTACATAGACATCGGAGTGGACAGCAGCAGAGTGGACAGCAGCTACATAGACATCGGAGTGGACAGCAGCAGAGTGGACAGCAGCTACATAGACATCAGAGTTGACAGCAGCTACATAGACATCGGAGTGGACAGCAGCAGAGTGGACAGCAGCTACATAGACATCGGAGTGGACAGCAGCAGAGTGGACAGCAGCTACATAGACATCGGAGTGGACAGCAGCAGAGTGGACAGCAGCTACATAGACATCGGAGTGGACAGCAGCAGAGTGGACAGCAGCTACATAGACATCAGAGTGGACAGCAGCTACATAGACATCAGAGTGGACAGCAGCTACATAGACATCGGAGTGGACAGCGGGCTACGTAAAAAAAAAACTGAACATTCGCAGATATCACCGTATCTTTAGCCACATTAGAGTAAAGGCACTCTAATAAATAAAATAGTTAACCACTGTCACATCGAGTTTTGGGATTAGTCGATTTTTGGGATTAGCCCTTTATGAAATCTGAGGTGGAAGTCTCTGTAGCCTTATCCCACATACCCAACACTCACAGTCGTCACACAGCATCAACTCACACTACACCACATACCCAGCACTCACTGTCCTCACACAGCATCAACTCACACTACACCACATACCCAGCACTCACTGTCCTCACACAGCATCAACTCACACTACACCACATACCCAACACTCACAGTCGTCACACAGCATCAACTCACACTACACCACATACCCAACACTCACTGTCCTCACACAGCATCAACTCTCACTACACCACATACCCAACACTCACAGTCCTCACACAGCATTGGCTCACACTACACCACATACCCAGCACTCACACTACACAACATACCCAGCACTCACTGTCCTCACACAGCATCGACTCACACTACACCACATACCCAACACTCACAGTCCTCACACAACATCGACTCACACTACACCACATACCTAACACTCACAGTCCTCACACTCACTGTCCTCACACAGCATTGGCTCACACTACACCACATACCCAACACTCACTGTCCTCACACAGCATAAACTCACACTACACCACATACCCAGCACTCACACTACACTCACATACCCAGACTCACACTACACCACATACCCAACACTCACAGTCGTCACACAGCATCAACTCACACTACACCACATACCCAACACTCACAGTCCTCACACAACATCGACTCACACTACACCACATACCCAACACTCACAGTCCTCACACAACATCGACTCACACTACACCACATACCCAACACTCACAGTCCCCACACAGCATCAACTCACACTACACCACATACCCAACACTCACAGTCCTCACACAGCATCAACTCACACTACACCACATACCCAACACTCACAGTCCTCACACAGCATCAGCTCACACTACACCACATACCCAACACTCACAGTCCTCACACAGCATCAGCTCACACTACACCACATACCCAACACTCACAGTCCTCACACAGCATCAGCTCACACTACACCACATACCTAACACTCACAGTCCTCACACTCACAGTCCTCACACAGCATCAGCTCACACTACACCACATACCTAACACTCACAGTCCTCACACAACATCGACTCACACTACACCACATACCCAACACTCACAGTCCTCACACAACATCAACTCACACTACACCACATACCCAACACTCACAGTCCCCACACAGCATCAACTCACACTACACCACATACCCAACACTCACAGTCGTCACACAGCATCAACTCACACTACACCACATACCTAACACTCACAGTCCTCACACAGCATCGACTCACACTACACCACATACCCAACACTCACTGTCCTCACACAGCATCGACTCACACTACACCACATACCCAACACTCACAGTCCTCACACAGCATCAACTCACACTACACCACATACCCAACACTCACAGTCCTCACACAGCATCAACTCACACTACACCACATACCCAACACTCACAGTCCTCACACAGCATCAACTCACACTACACCACATACCCAACACTCACAGTCCTCACACAGCATCGACTCACACTACACCACATACCTAACACTCACAGTCCTCACACAGCATCAGCTCACACTACACCACATACCCAACACTCACAGTCCTCACACAGCATCGACTCACACTACACCACATACCCAACACTCACTGTCCTCACACAGCATCGACTCACACTACACCACATACCCAACACTCACAGTCCTCACACTCACAGTCCTCACACAGCATCGACTCACACTACACCACATACCCAACACTCACAGTCCTCACACAACATCGACTCACACTACACCACATACCCAACACTCACAGTCCTCACACAGCATCGACTCACACTACACCACATACCCAACACTCACAGTCCTCACACAGCATCAACTCACACTACACCACATACCCAACACTCACAGTCCTCACACAGCATCGACTCACACTACACCACATACCCAACACTCACAGTCCTCACACAGCATCAACTCACACTACACCACATACCCAACACTCACAGTCCTCACACAGCATCGACTCACACTACACCACATACCCAACACTCACAGTCCTCACACAGCATCGACTCACACTACACCACATACCCAACACTCACAGTCGTCACACAGCATCGACTCACACTACACCACATACCCAACACTCACAGTCCTCACACAGCATCGACTCACACTACACCACATACCCAACACTCACAGTCCTCACACAGCATCGACTCACACTACACCACATACCTAACACTCACAGTCCTCACACTCACAGTCCTCACACAGCATCGACTCACACTACACCACATACCCAGACTCACACTACACCACATACCCAACACTCACAGTCCTCACACAGCATCAGCTCACACTACACCACATACCCAACACTCACAGTCCTCACACTCACAGTCCTCACACAGCATCGACTCACACTACACCACATACCCAGACTCACACTACACCACATACCCAACACTCACAGTCCTCACACAGCATCGACTCACACTACACCACATACCTAACACTCACAGTCCTCACACTCACAGTCCTCACACAGCATCGACTCACACTACACCACATACCCAGACTCACACTACACCACATACCCAACACTCACAGTCCTCACACAGCATCAGCTCACACTACACCACATACCCAACACTCACAGTCCTCACACTCACAGTCCTCACACAGCATCGACTCACACTACACCACATACCCAGACTCACACTACACCACATACCCAACACTCACAGTCCTCACACAGCATCAGCTCACACTACACCACATACCCAACACTCACAGTCCTCACACTCACAGTCCTCACACAGCATCGACTCACACTACACCACATACCCAGACTCACACTACACCACATACCCAACACTCACAGTCCTCACACAGCATCGACTCACACTACACCACATACCTAACACTCACAGTCCTCACACTCACAGTCCTCACACAGCATCGACTCACACTACACCACATACCCAGACTCACACTACACCACATACCCAACACTCACAGTCCTCACACAGCATCAGCTCACACTACACCACATACCCAACACTCACAGTCCTCACACTCACAGTCCTCACACAGCATCGACTCACACTACACCACATACCCAGACTCACACTACACCACATACCCAACACTCACAGTCCTCACACAGCATCGACTCACACTACACCACATACCTAACACTCACAGTCCTCACACTCACAGTCCTCACACAGCATCGACTCACACTACACCACATACCCAGACTCACACTACACCACATACCCAACACTCACAGTCCTCACACAGCATCAGCTCACACTACACCACATACCCAACACTCACAGTCCTCACACTCACAGTCCTCACACAGCATCGACTCACACTACACCACATACCCAGACTCACACTACACCACATACCCAACACTCACAGTCCTCACACAGCATCAGCTCACACTACACCACATACCCAACACTCACAGTCCTCACACTCACAGTCCTCACACAGCATCGACTCACACTACACCACATACCCAGACTCACACTACACCACATACCCAACACTCACAGTCCTCACACAGCATCGACTCACACTACACCACATACCTAACACTCACAGTCCTCACACTCACAGTCCTCACACAGCATCGACTCACACTACACCACATACCCAGACTCACACTACACCACATACCCAACACTCACAGTCCTCACACAGCATCGACTCACACTACACCACATACCCAGACTCACACTACACCACATACCCAACACTCACAGTCCTCACACAGTTCCGGTCCACTCTTGCCATACAGCAGCATGCTACCTAATGCATGCTTTGTGCTTGCTAGAAAACTCCCCAGCAACAGGACTGTCACTCGTCCTCCTGTCGCCGCGGAGACTTCATCATTTCACTTTTCTAAAACATCAATCAATCCAATAATTCCCCTAGCCAGCTTTACATGAGTGATTATTAGGGCTCTGTGACGTTTCGCTAGTCCCACTAAACAGCCTGTAATTAGAGACAGACAAAGCCAGTCCTACCCGTCCACTGGCTCAAACAGCCATTAAGAACCCACTGACATGGCACAACA
This sequence comes from Oncorhynchus clarkii lewisi, assembly GCF_045791955.1. Lineage (NCBI taxonomy): Eukaryota > Metazoa > Chordata > Actinopteri > Salmoniformes > Salmonidae > Oncorhynchus > Oncorhynchus clarkii. Next base: position 24,278 of record NW_027261020.1, read on the forward strand.
AGGACTGTGAAGAGAGAGAGAGAGAGAGAGAGAGAGACACACATACACATACACACACACACATACACACACACACACATACACACACACATACACACACACATACACACACACACACACACACACACATACACACACACACACACACACACACACACACACACACACACACACACACACACACACACACAGACACACACACACACACATACACACACACACACACACACACAATCTGCACAGATCCACACATTATTCTAATTTGTTTCGGCGGTGGATCAGCTGTAATATTGCAGATATGTTGTGGCTTTTATCAATGTAATTGTCTGCATCATTTCCAATCCCCCATATATATTTGTTAGACAGAAGATATGTACAGTACCAGTCAAAATGTTGAACACACCTACAGTACTCATTCAATGTTTGTTGTTTATTTGTACTATTTTCTACATTGTACAATAATAGTGAAGGCATCAAAACTATGAAATAACACATATGGAATCATGTGGTAAACAAAAAAGTGTGAAACAGATCAAAATATATTTTACTTTTTAGGTTCTTCAAAGTAGCCACCCATTGCCTTGATGACAACTTTACACACTCTTGGCATTCTCTCAACCACCTTCATGAGGTAGTCACCTGGAATGTGTTTGTGTCAATCAGTTGTGTTGAGACAAGGTAGGGGTGGTATACAGAAGATAGCCCTATTTGGTAAAAGACCAAGTCCATATTATGGCAAGAACAGCTCACGTAAGCAAAGAGAAACAACAGTCCATCATTACTTTAAGACATGAAGGTCAGTCCATATAGAACATTTCAATAACTTTGAACAGTTCTTCAGGTGCAGTTGTAAAAACCATCAAGCTCCATGATGAAACTGGCTCTCATGAGGACCGCCACAGGAAAGGAAGACCCAGAGTTACCTCTGCTGCAGAGGATAAGTTCATTAGACTGGTGGAAATCTGTCCTTTGGTCTGATGAGTCCAAATTTTAAATTTTTGGTTCCAACCACTGTGTCTTTGTGAGACGCAGAGTAGGTGAACGGATGATCTCTGCATGTGTGGTTCCCACCGTGAAGCATGGAAGAGGAGGTGTGATGGTGCTTTGCTTGTGACACTGTCAGTGATTTATTTAGAATTCAAGGCACACTTAACCAGCATGGCTACCACAGCATTCTGAAGCGATACGCCATCCCATCTGCTTTGCGCTTAGTGGGACTATCATTTGTTTTTCAAACGGTGTAATGCTCATTTCTTCGACGATAAACGCTAATCAGACCATCAGAGACAAAACCGCGATTCGTCCTTGAGGAGTACTTTCGCCAGTCCTGTCTGGTCCAGCGACGGTGGGTTTGTGTCCATAGGCGACGTTGTTGCTGGTGATGTCTGGTGAGGACCTGCCTTACAACAGGCCTACAAGCCCTCAGTCCAGCCTCTCTCAGCCTATTGCAGACAGTCTGAGCACTGATGGAGGGATTGTGCGTTCCTGGTGTAACTCGGGCAGTTGTTGTTGCCATCCTGTACCTGTCCTGCAAGTGTGATGTTCAGATGTACCCATCCTGTACCTATCCCGCAGGTGTGATGTTTTGATGTACCCATCCTGTGCAGGTGTTGTTACACGTGGTCTGCCACTGCGAGGACGATCAGCTGTCCGTCCTGTCTCCCTGTAGCTGTGTCTTAGGCGTCTCACAGTACGAACATTGCAATTTATTGCCCTGGCCACATCTGCAGTCCTCATGCCTCCTTGCAACATGCCTAAGGCACATTCATGCAGATGAGCAGAGACCCTGGACATCTTTCTTTTGATGTTTTTCAGAGTAAGTAGAAAGGCCTCTTTAGTGTCCTAAGTTTCATATCTGTGACCTTACTTGTCTACCGTCTGTGAGCTGTTAGTGTCTTAACAACCGTTCCACAGGTGCATGTTTATTAATTGGGTTAGCGTTAGGGTTAGGGTTAGGGATGGGATGGGATGGTTTTATCCCCCATACATATAATATTCTATTGGTTGCAAGAATTTTGTATAATATTATAATATTTGAAATTTTTACTGAATCAGACGTTGTTTTGTGTATCAGTTCATAAACCTGGTGCCCTAGAATCGGTACATTGAAAATCTCTTCCTGTCACATTGGTATGAATGATTCGGAAGACAGGTGCAGGAATACGTAATAGGGTTTTTTATTAAGCCCAAATTAGGGCGTGCTGTGTAAAGGCACAGGGACGAAGACATAAACGTAGCAAAACACCCAAAACAAAAGAGCGAGGAGTACCTCGAATAAATAACACACGCGCACAACGATTAACACACGGGACGAGACCCGTAATCATCTGCACAATCCACAATGGCACGAAAGCCCAAAACACACAGCACAGGTACTCACCAACGGACATAGTAACAATAATGGACAGTCCAATGGAAACCACAGGGTATTAATCCGTGGGAATAGGAGACAGGTGTGCGTAATTAACGTTCACGGAGGGATCCGTGACACTTCCCAACTGTTTTGCAATCTGTATGGCCCAGCTGTTCATTTTTTGGTCCTTAAATTAAACTGGTATACTTTTTTATTTGTCACAATTTTCTTGAACCAATTTTGGTCTTTAATTCAGGAGCTGTACTTTTTCCCCCTTCAACTTGCCTCTTCCATTTTTGCGGTGATGCTGCAATTAGTTGGTTGTAATTTTGGGTAGAGCAGATATTTTCATATATTTTTGTTTAGTGCAACTCCACCAATCCTATTTGTGATGTAATTTACAAAGATTATACCGTTTTTCTGTTGTTGTTGTGATAAATAATGTTTTTTTTTTATCAATTTGATTTGATAACCATCATTTTTATGCCCTCTGAGTTCATATTCATTATATATATATAGGGATGTTTAATTTTGTCTGGCTTGCCATTCCAAATAAAATTGAATATTTTTTTGCTCATACAATTAAAAAAAAAAACTTGTTGCTAGGTGTAGGCAGGCCCATGGGATCCAAATTGTGGTTTTAAAAGAAAACATGAATCATCAGCGTACAATGACACATTTGTTTTTCAGCCCTGGATTTCTAGGCCCTTGATATTATTGTTGAATCTGATTTTAATAGCTCCCATTGGAAATAATAAATAGACGTGCCGATAGTGGACAGCCTTGTTTTTCCTCTTTTCAATTTAATACTTTCTAATAAGTAGCCTATATTGAACATTTTACACCTAGGGTTACTATACATAACCCATTATATTAGAGATTATCTATCCAAAATGTAAATATTGCAGACATTTATATATACATTCCAGTCGTACTTTATTAAAAGCCTTTTCAAAGTCAGTTCTGAATAAGGATTAATAATATTTGACATTCGTAATTCTATGCGCGCTGTTCATTTGGCTAGTATTTAGGCATCACAACACTGAAGTGTAAATGGTCTCCAGTTTATTAGGTGGACTGGATCTTTATATATATATATCTGGGTCCTGTTTCCGTAATAGAGAAATCCGACCTTGTTGCTTAGTCTTACATTTTTATAGGAATGGTTAAAACATGTTAATGTTTTTTGTTATATACCTCAACTGGTATGCCATCCAGCCCCAGAGGTTTCCCGGACTTCTGCATCTTTGAAGTTCCTCCTCTGTAATTTAGCCTTTCACATGAGTCTGTAACTGGGTTTATTGTTTGTGTTGTATTTTTATTGTTTAGGTTTGAATTTGACATTTTGTATTTTAAAGTTGTTTAAAGTTATAATTTTCTGTTACTTGTTGTTTCTGTTATTGCTGCTTCTGCAAAAAAACTAACGAGAATCCAAATAAACAAATAAACTCTCAGACCGTTGGTCCATGAACAGCCTTGTGCCATGCTGCGCGGTGGAGCGTTCGGCAGAGTGGAGATCTAATCAGCTGTTTCTCTCCGAGCGTCACGAGATAAGAGTGTATGTACCCTGTTACATTACGGTTTTGCTTGAGATGGTCACAGTGATGTCATGGCGCCGTGTAGCCTACTACTGTACCAGACTACCTGACATCAAATCAATAAACAATTAAATTATGGAAATAAAGCTCAACTGACCTTCCATCGGTTCACAACAGGCAGCATAGAGCTGTACATGGATTCCACATGGCTTCCAACAGCATTCTGGGATTATTTCACTACAGTTATTCTAGCAGAATAACTGGCTTCTAAACCCTTCTAAACCCTAAAAATAACAGTTTCCCTTGACCATGGCAAAATAAAATAAAATGAACCACATATAATATATTTGAAGGCCAATATTGTATGGGTTTTAATTATTTGACACCAATATCTCTCTATAATGTTCAGTCTGGGGAGCCCACTAGGTTATAGTGACATCAGTATGGAGAACACTAGGTTATAGTGACATCAGTATGGAGAACACTAGGTTATAGTGACATCAGTGTGGAGAACACTAGGTTATAGTGACATCAACGTGGAGAACACTAGGTTATAGTGACATCAGTGTGGAGAACACTAGGTTATAGTGACATCAGTGTGGAGAACACTAGGTTATAGTGACATCAACTTGGAGAACACTAGGTTATAGTGACAGCAAACCAAGTCAAGCTGCAGTAAAAGCTACTAGCCTATCAGGGTCATTTAAGCTAGCAGCCTATCAGTGCAGTAGAAGCTACTAGGCTATCAGGGCAGTAGAATCTACTAGTCTAATAGGACAGTAGAAACTAGCAGCCGATCAGGGCATTAGAAGCTACTAGCCTATCAGGGAAGTTGAAGCTAGCAGCCTATCAGGACAGTTAAAGCTGCTAGTCTATCAGGGCAGTAGAAGCTACTAGTCTATCAGGGCAGTAGAAGCTACTAGTCTATCAGGGCAGTTGAAGATTCTAGCCTTCCAGGGCAGTAAAATCTAGCAGCCTATCTGGGCAGACAAAGCTATCAGCCTATCAGGGCAGTAGCAGCTACTAGCCTATCATGCAAGCAGTAGCTAGCTGCTTATCATGGTATTAGAAGCTAGCAGCATATCAGGGCAGTAGCAGCTAATAGCCTGTCAGGGCAGTAAAAGCTAATAGCCTGTCAGGGCAGTAGAAGCTAATAGCCTGTCAGGGCAGTAAAAGCTAATAGCCTGTCAGGGCAGTAAAAGCTAATAGCCTGTCAGGGCAGTAAAAGCTAATAGCCTGTCAGGGCAGTAAAAGCTAATGGCCTGTCAGGGCAGTAAAAGCTAATAGCCTGTCAGGGCAGTAAAAGCTAATAGCCTGTCAGGGCAGTAAAAGCTAATAGCCTGTCAGGGCAGTAGAAGCTAGCAGCCTACCAGGGCAATAGAAGCTAGCAGGCCAGTATTGGAAATGTTTTTCCATTTTATGAATGAAGCTGTTGTGTGTGTTGTGTCTCTCTGGCCACTATGTGCAGACCGGCTAATCGCTCTGGCTGTGACTTGCAGGCCTATCTCTTAGAAACACACACACCGAGAGAGAGAGAGAGAGACAGATGCACACTCACAGATATGCTGTTTGCGTCAAACACAAGGAAGGTGAGATGAGTCCTCCAAAACTCCTTGTAGGAGTGTTATCGGTTATCTTCGAAGCACGGCGCTGCATAGCACTACCCAACTGGAAGGGAAGTCATTTGAAAGCTGTTTGAAACGTGGTAATTTGACGGTGTGACTCATCCTAGACAACCTCTGAGAATACCTGTGATCCTCACAGGGAGGGGGTGTGTGTGTGTGTGTGTGTGTGTGCGCGTGTGTGTGTGTGTGTGTGTGTGTGTGTATGTGTGTGTGTGTGTGTGTGTGTGTGCGTGTGTGTGTGTGGGTGTGCGCGTGTTTGTGTTTGTGTGTGTGTGTGTGGGTGTGCACGTGTTTGTGTGCGTGTGTGTGTGTGTGTGTGTGTGTGTGTGTGTGTGTGTGTGTGGGTGTGCGCGTGTTTGTGTGCATGTGTGTGTGTGCGTGTTTGAAGAAGAAAGGGAAATGTGAAATGAGAGGTTTGAGGAATTCAGTATGGTGACATTACCCGAGGCAGAAAAACATGTTTGTAACAAGACCAATACAGTCACGTTCGTCTGAGACTCCTCGGGGGAGTGACGGCTTTTAAACGCTTCAGTTAACCCCCCACCTCTCCCTCTCTCTCTCTCTCTCTCTCTCTCTCTCTCTCTCTCTCTCTCCCTCCCACTCTCTCTCTCTCTCTGATCGTTCTATCCTCTGTAGCTGTAATGGAGAGACTGTGCTACAGAACAGACATCCTCCCTCTCTCTCTCTCTCTCTCTCTCTCTCGTCCTCCCTCATATAGCTACATTCATTTAGTTCATGATATGTTATGACTGGACAGCTCATTTCGCTCAGAACATCATTAAGAAAACAAATCCTTATATTTTATGTTGTTCAGTCACACACACGCATGCACAAACACACACACATTTAAACCTCAACCCTAAACCTAACACCTAAGCCTAAAACAGCCCTTTTCACACATGTAGTCTGGCCCTCTGATTGGTTTTCTACACTATGCGATTTATTCTGGGGTTTAATAACAAATTACATTGTTTAGACAGTCATGTTATCTAGCTATCTAGCTAGCTAAAAACCTGATAACTTGACCACTCGCTAGGCTATGCACAAATGTGGATATGGACACATCGAGAACCGCTAAGGAATAGGCTGCTCAGAGATGTGCTTTGAATGTAGGCTGCGAGAGTGGGGTGTGTGTGTGTGTGTGTGTGTGTGTGTGTGTGTGTGTGTGTGTGTGTGTGTGTGTGTGTGTGTGTGTGTGTGTGAAAGAGAGAGAGTGTCTGCTGTAAGTTAGGAACATTGATCAGAGGGAGTAGACCTACTGGAACATTGATCAGAGGGAGTAGTCCTACTGAAACATTGATCATAGGGTGTAGACCTACTGAAACATTGATCAGAGGGTGTAGACCTACTGAAACATTGATCAGAGGGTGTAGACCTACTGAAACATTGATCAGAGGGTGTAGACCTACTGAAACATTGATCAGAGGGTGTAGACCTACTGAAACATTGATCAGAGGGTGTAGACCTACTGAAACATTGATCAGAGGGAGTAGGTCTACTGAAACATTGATCAGAGGGAGTAGGTCTACTGAAACATTGATCAGAGGGAGTAGGTCTACTGAAACATTGATCAGAGGTAGTAGGTCTACTGAAACATTGATCAGAGGGAGTAGGTCTACTGAAACATTGATAAGAGGTAGTAGGTCTACTGAAACATTGATACGAGGTAGTAGGTCTACTGAAACATTGATAAGAGGTAGTAGGTCTAGTGAAACATTGATAAGAGGTAGTAGTCCTACTGAAACATTGATAAGAGGGAGTAGTCCTACTGAAACATTGATAAGAGGGAGTAGGCCTACTGAAATATTGATCATAGGGAGTAGGCCTACTGAAACATTGATAAGAGGTAGTACTCCTACTGAAACATTGATCAGAGGGAGTAGTCCTACTGAAACATTGATAAGAGGTAGTAGTCCTACTGAAACATTGATACGAGGTAGTAGGTCTAGTGAAACATTGATAAGAGGTAGTAGTCCTACTGAAACATTGATACGAGGTAGTAGGTCTAGTGAAACATTGATAAGAGGTAGTAGGTCTACTGAAACATTGATAAGAGGTAGTAGTCCTACTGAAACATTGATACGAGGTAGTAGGTCTACTGAAACATTGATAAGAGGTAGTAGTCCTACTGAAACATTGATACGAGGTAGTAGGTCTAGTGAAACATTGAGAAGAGGTAGTAGTCCTACTGAAACATTGATACGAGGTAGTAGGTCTAGTGAAACATTGATAAGAGGTAGTAGTCCTACTGAAACATTGATACGAGGTAGTAGTCCTACTGAAACATTGATAAGAGGTAGTAGTCCTACTGAAACATTGATAAGAGATAGTAGTCCTACTGAAACATTGATACGAGGTAGTAGGTCTACTGAAACATTGATAAGAGGGAGTAGGACTACTGAAACATTGATACGAGGTAGTAGTCCTACTGAAACATTGATAAGAGGGAGTAGGCCTACTGAAACATTGATCAGAGGGAGTAGTCCTACTGAAACATTGATAAGAGGTAGTAGTCCTACTGAAACATTGATACGAGGTAGTAGGTCTACTGAAACATTGATAAGAGGTAGTAGTCCTACTGAAACATTGATACGAGGTAGTAGGTCTAGTGAAACATTGATAAGAGGTAGTAGTCCTACTGAAACATTGATACGAGGTAGTAGGTCTAGTGAAACATTGATAAGAGGTAGTAGGTCTACTGAAACATTGATAAGAGGTAGTAGTCCTACTGAAACATTGATACGTGGTAGTAGGTCTACTGAAACATTGATAAGAGGTAGTAGTCCTACTGAAACATTGATACGAGGTAGTAGGTCTAGTGAAACATTGAGAAGAGGTAGTAGTCCTACTGAAACATTGATACGAGTTAGTAGGTCTAGTGAAACATTGATAAGAGGTAGTAGTCCTACTGAAACATTGATACGAGGTAGTAGTCCTACTGAAACATTGATAAGAGGTAGTAGTCCTACTGAAACATTGATAAGAGATAGTAGTCCTACTGAAACATTGATAAGAGGTAGTAGGTCTACTGAAACATTGATAAGAGGGAGTAGGACTACTGAAACATTGATACGAGGTAGTAGTCCTACTGAAACATTGATAAGAGGGAGTAGGCCTACTGAAACATTGATCAGAGGGAGTAGGCCTACTGAAACATTGGGAGCATTAATAGCTGTTACAGTGACGTTTGTGTTGTTTAATTCTAAGACGTTAGGGGAGGGTCCTAAGCTGACATATGGAATTGTTTTAAAATGATCATAGCTATTTTATTATTATTTTTAGGACCCTTTTAGGTATAAAAACAATATATTAAAAAATGATTTGATAAAATATAGATTTTTACTCCCAAAGCCCATAAAAATTCATTCATAAACAACAAAAAGGACAGTTCCAAAAATGTATAATGAGAAACGCATTTTTGGAGTGTCTATTTTTTCCACATATTTGTTTTGAGTAGCCACAAACCTGCCTTCATTAATTCCCATCTTGTTTTTCAACCGGTACTGGGTACCTTCAGACGTGTCTCGTTTCGTGTTCGTCAGAATGACCCCTTTCCACAATGGGACCCTATTAGTTTGAAGCCCAAACGGTTCGTTGGCACATCAACGGCACCAACTTCAGATGACAATTGTAAGGGGTCGTAGAGCAAAAACAGAGAACAACATCATGTTCGTAATAGTTTCCCCTTTCCATAGTAGTTTGTAGATCAAACTGTTTTTTTTTTTTTTAGAAGCGTTGAATTTCGGGATGTCTGATAAAACACCGCTCTAGGATGGGGTGGATTGGGACATAAAAACAACTCTCTAGCTTATTAAACTGATGAGTTTTTATGGGGATTTGTTTTCTTATGTAACTTAGATTGATGCGTTGGTGTGTCAATCGACTCTAGGGGGTGAAAAAGGTGAAAAAGCTATTGAAATATTCAGATATACAGTGCCTTCAGAAAGTATTGAGGTCCTGAGGGCTAAAGAGATTATATAAAGAGGGTACCGGTACAGAGTCAATGTCCGGGGGCACCAGTTAGTCGAGGTAATATGTACATGTAGGTAGAGTGTTAAAGTGACCTATGCATAGATAATAACAGAGAGTAGCAGCAGTGTAAAAGAGGGGGGAGGGGCAATGCAAATGGTCTGGGTAGCCATTTGATTAGTTGTTCAGGAGTCTTATGGCTTGGGGGGTAGCAGCTGTCCTCTTGGATCTAGACTTGGCATTCCAGTACCGCTTGCCCTGACAGAGAGAACAGTCTATTTATTTTTTATTTCACCTTTATTTAACCAGGTAGGCAAGTTGAGAACAAGTTCTCATTTACACATGGAGTAAAACAAACATACAGTCAATAATACAGTAGAAAAATAAGTCTATATACAATGTGAGCAAATGAGGTGAGATAAGGGAGGTAAAGGCAACAAATAGGCCATGGTGGCAAAGTAAATACAATATAGCAAGTAAAACACTGGAATGGTAGATTTGCAGTGGAAGAATGTGCAAAGTAGAGATCGAAATAATGGGGTGAAAAGGAGCAAAATAAATAAATACAGTAGGGGGATAGGTAGTTGTTTGGGCTAAATCAAATCAAATCAAATCAAATCAAATTTTATTTGTCACATACACATGGTTAGCAGATGTTAATGCGAGTGTAGCGAAATGCTTGTGCTTCTAGTTCCGACAATGCAGTAATAACCAACAAGTAATCTAACTAACAATTCCAAAACTACTGTCTTGTACACAGTGTGAGGGGATAAAGAATATGTACATAAGGATATATGAATGAGTGATGGTACAGAGTACTTATTACATAAGGATACAGTCGATGATATAGAGTACAGTATATACGTATGCATATGAGATGAATAATGTAGGGTAAGTAACATTATTACGACAAATTATTGATGGGCTATGTACAGGTGCAGTAATCTGTGAGCTGCTCTGACAGTTGGTGCTTAAAGCTAGTGAGGGAGATAAGTGTTTCCAGTTTCAGAGATTTTTGTAGTTCGTTCCAGTCATTGGCAGCAGAGAACTGGAAGGAGAGGCGGTCGAAGAAGAATTGGTTTTGGGGGTGACCAGAGAGATATACCTGCTGGAGCGCGTGCTACAGGTGGGTGCTGCTATGATGACCAGTGAGCTGAGATAAGGGGGGACTTTACCTAGCAGGGTCTTGTAGATGACCTGGAGTCAGTGGGTTTGGCGACGAGTATGAAGCGAGGGCCAGCCAACGAGAGCCAACGAGAGCGTACAGGTCGCAGTGGTGGGTAGTATATGGGGCTTTGGTGACAAAATGGATGGCACTGTGATAGACTGCATCCAATTTATTGAGTAGGGTATTGGAGGCTATTTTGTAAATGACATCGCCGAAGTCGAGGATTGGTAGGATGGTCAGTTTTACAAGGGTATGTTTGGCAGCATGAGTGAAGGATGCTTTGTTGCGAAATAGGAAGCCAATTCTAGATTTAACTTTGGATTGGGGATGTTTGATGTGAGTCTGGAAGGAGAGTTTACAGTCTAACCAGACACCTAGGTATTTGTAGTTGTCCACATATTCTAAGTCAGAACCATCCAGAGCAGTGATGTTGAACAGGCGGGTAGGTGCAGGCAGCGATCGGTTGAAGAGCTGGCTGGAAAAATGTCTGTGTTTGTTTGTGAGTTGGTGGTGACCTAACATAATCGTCTGTGGAGCTTTCGCTGTAAAGCCTATTTGAAATCAGACACCGTGGTGGGATTAACAACAAGATTACCTTTAAAACGGTATAAATACATGTATATTTGAGGAATTTTAATTATGAGATTTCTGTTGTTTTGAATTAGGCGCCCTGCACTTTCACTGGCTGTTGTCATATCGATCCCGTTAACGGGATTGCAGCCCTAAGAAGTTTTAAGATGGTGAGGATTTAAAAAAAATATCCAGGCATCCTCTACTGACGGGATGAGGTCAATATCCTTCCAGGATACCCCGGCCAGGTTGATTAGAAAGGCCTGCTCCCTGAAGCGAGCGTTTGACAGTGATGAGTGGAGGTCGTTTGACCGCTGACCCATTACGGATGCAGGCAATGAGGCAGTGATCGCTGAGATCTTGGTTGAAAACAGCAGAGGTGTATTTAGAGGGCAAGTTGGTTAGGATGATATCTATGAGGGTGCCCGTGTTTACGGCTTTGGGTTGGTACCTGGTAGGTTCATTGATAATTTGTGTGATATTGAGGGCATCAAGCTTAAATTGTAGGATGGATGGGGTGTTAAGCATGTTCCAGTTTAGGTCGCCTATCAGTATGACCTCTGACCTCTCTAGCAGCATGAGCTCTGAAGATAGGGGTGCAATCAGTTCACATATGGTGTCCAGAGCATAGCTGGGGGCAGAGGGTGGTCTATAGCAGGCGGCAACGGTGAGAGACTTGTTTTTAGAGAGGTGGATTTTTAAAAGTAGAAGTTCAAATTGTTTGGGTACAGACCTGGATAGTAGGACAGAACTCTGCTGACTATCTCTGCAGTAGATTGCAACACCGCCCCCTTTGGCCGTTCTATCTTGTCTGAAAATGTTGTAGTTAGGGATGAAGAATTCAGAATTTTTGGTGGTCTTCCTAAGCCAGCATTCAGACACGGCTAGAACATCCGGTTTGGCAGAGTGTGCTAAAGCAGTGAATAAAACATTACGGGTATTACGGGTACAGAAGTCATCAAAAGAGAGCGCCTGGGGAATAGGAGTGGAGCTAGGCACTGCAGGGCCTGGATTCACCTCTACATCACCAGAGGAAAAGAGGAGGAGTAGGATAAGGGTAGGGTACGGCTAAAAGCAATGATAATTGGTCTTCTAGAACGTCTGGAACAGAGAGTAAAAGGAGGTTTCTGGGGACGATAAAATAGCTTCAAGGTATAATGTACAGACAAAGGTATGGTAGGATGTGAATACAGTGGAGGTAAACCTAGGTATTGAGTGATGATGAGAGAGATATTGTCTCTAGAAACATCATTGAAACCAGGTGATGTCATCGCATGTGTGGGTGGTGGAACTGAAAGGTGGATAAGGTATAATGAGCAGGGCTAGAGGCTCTACAGTGAAATAAGCCAATAAACACTAACCAGAACAGCAATGGACAAGGCATATTGACATTAAGGAGATGCATGCTTAGCCGAGTGATCATAAGGGTCCAGTGAGTAGTGAGGTTGGTTGGGGTCACGGCGATTCAGACAGCTGAATCGGTAGCAAGCTAGTCTGTTTTTAGCCACCTCGTGCGTTTCCATCTGTAGATTAGTGGGGTTCCGTGTGGTAGAGGGGATCAATCCAATTTGCAATATAGATATAGTTATAGTGACCCAGGAAATATTGTGCGATAGACCTATTCAGATAGCAGCCGATAAGACAGCTAACGATTAGCGGGCCGCAGATGGGCGTTCAGGTAACGTCGCGACGGAGGGGCCAGTTGGATAACTCCCCCGGGCAGATAACGTCGGTAGTCCAGTTGTGAAGGCCCGGTGGGGCTCCGCGTTGGCAGTAAAACGGGTCCGGATAGGTGATTGTAACCCAGGAGTGGCTGATGGAACTCTTCAGCTGGCTAGCTCCGGAATAATTGATGTTTGCTCCGGGATCGACGTAAGCCAATAGTCACACGGATAGCAGCTAGCTAGCTGCGAGATCCAGGTGTAAATGTCCAGAGCTTTCGGTTGAAATCCGGGCAAATGGAGAGAAAAATAGGTCCGGTATGTTCTGGTCTGAGTCGCGTTGTACGAAGCTGGCGATAGCATTTCGAGCTAATGGATAGCTGATGACCATCAACCATGGATAACTGAATACTAACGTAAGCCAGTAAACTGGCTAGCTTCTGGCTAGCTTCTGGTTAGCTTCTGGCTAGCTTCTGGTTAGCTTCTGGTGAGCTTCTGGCTAGCTTCTGGTTCGCTTCTGGTTAGCTTCTGGCTAGCTTCTGGCTAACTTCTGACTGGGATTTTTGACCATTTTTAGGGCCTTCCTCTGACACCGCCTGGTATAGAGGTCCTGGATGGCAGGAAGATTGGCCCAAGTGATGTACTGAGCCGTACGCACTACCCTCTGTAGTGCCCTGCGGTCGGAGGCCGAACAGTTGCCATAGTAGGCAGTGATGCAACCTGCTCTCGATGGTGCAGCTGTAGAACCTTTTGAGGATCTGAGGACCCATGACAAATCTTTTCAGTCTCCTGAGGGGAAATAGGTTTTGTCGTGTCCACTTCACGACCATCATGGTGTGTTTGGACCATGTTAGTTTGTTGGTGATGTGGACACCAAGGAACTTGAAGCTCTCAACTTGCTCCACCTGAGCTTATTTAAGCTTGCCATAACAAAGGGGTCGAATATTTATTGACTCGAGATAATTTGAAAAAACATAATTCCACTTTTGACATTATGGGGTGTTGTGTGTAGGCTAGTGACAATATATATTTTTTAATACATGTTAAATTCAGGCTGTAACACAACAACATGTGGAAAAATAATAGAATGTGATGGAGTATATTGTAGAATGTGATGGAGTATAGTGTAGTATGTGATGGAGTATATTGTAGTATGTGATGGAGTATAGTGTAGTATGTGATGGAGTATATTGTAGTGTATGATGGAGTATATTGTAGAATGTGATGGAGTATAGTGTAGAATGTGATGGAGTATAGTGTAGTATGTGATGGAGTATATTGTAGAATGTGATGGAGTATAGTGTAGTATGTGATGGAGTATAGTGTAGTATGTGATGGAGTATATTGTAGTAAGTGATGGAGTATAGTGTAGTATGTGATGGAGTATAGTGTAGTGTATGATGAAGTATATTGGAGTATTTGATGGAGTATGTTGTAGTAAATGATGGAGTATATTGTAGTAAATGATGGAGTATATTGTAGTGTATGATGGAGTATATTGGAGTATATGATGGAGTATATTGTAGTAAATGATGGAGTATATTGTAGTAAATGATGGAGTATATTGTAGTATGTGATGGAGTATATTGTAGTGTATGATGAAGTATATTGGAGTATTTGATGGAGTATGTTGTAGTAAATGATGGAGTATATTGTAGTAAATGACGGAGTATATTGTAGTATGTGATGGAGTATATTGTAGTGTATGATGAAGTATATTGGAGTATACTGGGAAGTTTATTGGAGTATACTGGAGTATACTGGGGAGTATATTGGAGCATACCAGAGTACATTGGGGAGTATAGCGGAGTATACTGGAGTATAGCGGGGAGTATACTGGAGTATATTGGGGAGTATATCGGAGTACACTGGAGTGTATTGGCGAGTATACTGGAGCATACTGGAGCATACTGGAGTATACTGGAGTATACTGGAGTATATTGGGGAGTATATCGCAGTATACCGAAGTATATTGGGGAGTATACCGGAGCATACTGGAGTATACCGGAGTATACTGGAGTATATTGGGGAGTATATCGGAGTATACTGGAGTATATTGGGGAGTATATTGGAGTATACTGGAGTATATTGGGGAGTATATTGGAGTATATTGGGGAGTATATTGGAGTATATTGGAGCATACTGGGGAGTATTTTGGAGCATATTGGGGAGTATATTGGAGTATATTGGAGCATACTGGGGAGTATACTGAAGTATACTGGGGAGTATATCGGAGTATACTGGAGTATGTTGGAGTACATCAGCTAATAATCCAGTGTACCAAGGGACCAAGGTCTCTCTCTCTCTCTCTCTCTCTCTCTCTCTCTCTCTCTCTCTCTCTCTGTCTCTCTCTCTCTCTCTCTCTCTCTCTCTCTCTCTCTGTCTCTCTCTCTCTCTCTCTCTCTCTCTGTCTCTCTCTCTCTCTCTCTCTCTCTCTCTCTCTCTCCCTCTCTTTCTCTCTCTCTTTCTCTCTCTCTTTCTCTCTCTCTATTTATCTCCCTGACTCTCTTTCCATTTTTCTCTCTCTCTTTCTATTTCTATCCACCTCTCTCTCTCTGTTTCTCCATTTCTTTCAATCTCTTTCTTTCTTTCTCTCTTTCTATTTCTCTCTATCTCTCTCCCTGTCTCTCCGTTTCTTTCAATCTCTTTCTCTCTCTCTCTCTCTCTCTCTCTCTGTGTCTCTCTCTCTGGGCTGACTCAGTGACGCTAATGGAACAGAGTTGTGGGTTCAACATGTAAATTCATGTTTTGAGTCTCCTGCTACGTCTCTTACTCTCTCTCTTTCTCTCTCCATCTCTTTTTTTAATTCTCTGTCTCTTTCACCATGTGCCTTATCTCTGTCGCCCCCCCCCCCCCCCCCCCCCCCCACACACACACACACGCTCTCTCTGTCTCTGTTGTAAAGAAAAATATGAATGAGTTTGTCAGAACTGAGGCGGAAAGGGCGAATGATGATTAAATAAACACAAAGCCAGGTGTATCCACCGTGTGTATGTTACCTACAGCAGGGTGTTTGTTACCTACAGCAGGGTGTGTTACCTACAGCAGAGTGTGTGTTACCTACAGCAGAGTGTGTTACCTACAGCAGGGTGTGTTACCTACAGCAGAATGTGTGTTACCTACAGCAGAGTGTGTTACCTACAGCAGGGTGTGTTACCTACAGCAGGGTGTGTGTTACCTACAGCAGGGTGTGTTACCTACAGCAGGGTGTGTTACCTACAGCAGGGTGTGTGTTACCTACAGCAGGGTGTGTGTTACCTACAGCAGGGTGTGTTACCTACAGCAGGGCGTGTTACCTACAGCAGCGTGTGTGTTACCTACAGCAGGGTGTGTTACCTACAGCAGGGTGTGTGTTACCTACAGCAGGTGTGTGTTACCTACAGAAGGGTGTGTGTTACCTACAGCAGGGTGTGTTACCTACAGCAGGATGTGTTACCTACAGCAGGGTGTGTGTTACCTACAGCAGGGTGTGTTACCTACAGCAGGGTGTGTTACCTACAGCAGGGTGTGTGTTACCAACAGCAGGGTGTGTGTTACCTACAGCAGGGTGTGTGTTACCTACAGCAGGGTGTGTGTTACCTACAGCAGGGTGTGTTACCTACAGCAGGGTGTGTTACCTACAGCAGGGTGTGTGTTACCTACAGAAGGGTGTGTGTTACCTACAGCAGGGTGTGTGTTACCTACAGCAGGGTGTGTTACCTACAGCAGGGTGTGTTACCTACAGCAGGGTGTGTTATCTACAGCAGGGTGTGTGTTACCTACAGCAGGGTGTGTGCTACCTACAGCAGGGTGTATGTTACCTACAGCAGGGTGTGTGTTACCTACAGCAGGGTGTGTGTTACCTACAGCAGGGTGTGTGTTACCTATCAGCAGGGTGGGTGTGTGTTACCTACAGCAGGGTGTGTGTGTGTTACCTACAGCAGGGTGTGTGTGTGTTACCTACAGCAGGGTGTGTGTTACCTACAGCAGGGTGTGTGTGTGTTACCTACAGCAGGGTGTGTGTGTGTTACCTACGGCAGGGTGTGTGTGTGAGTTACCTACAGCAGGGTGTGTGTGTTACCTACATCAGGGTGTGTGTTACCTACAGCAGGGTGTGTGTTACCTACAGCAGGGTGTGTGTGTGTGTTACCTACAGCAGGGTGTGTGTGTGTTACCTACAGCAGGGTGTGTGTGTGTTACCTACAGCAGGGTGTGTGTGTGTGTTACCTACAGCAGGGTGTGTGTGTGTTACCTACAGCAGGGTGTGTGTGTGTTACCTACGGCAGGGTGTGTGTTACCTACAGCAGGGTGGGTGTGTGTTACCTACAGCAGGGTGGGTGTGTGTTACCTACAGCAGGGTGTGTGTGTGTGTGTGTTACCTACAGCAGGGTGTGTGTGTGTGTGTGTGTGTGTGTGTGTTACCTACAGCAGTGTGTGTGTGTGTGTTACCTACAGCTGTGTGTGTGTGTGTGTTACCTACAGCAGGGTGTGTGTGTGTTACCTACAGCAGGGTGTGTTACCTACAGCAGGGTGTGTGTTACCTACAGCAGGGTGTGTGTTACCTACAGCAGTGTGTGTGTGTGTGTTACCTACAGCAGGGAGTGTGTTACCTACAGCGGGGTGTGTGTTACCTACAGCAGGGTGTGTTACCTACAGCAGGGTGTGTGTGTATGTTACCTACAGCAGGGTGTGTGTGTGTGTGTTACCTACAGCAGGGTGTGTGTGTATGTTACCTACAGCAGGGTGTGTGTGTGTGTTACCTACAGCAGGGTGTGTTTGTGTGTGTTACCTACAGCAGGGTGTGTGTGTGTGTGTTACCTACAGCAGGGTGTGTGTGTGTGTGTGTGTGTTACCTACAGCAGGGTGTGTGTGTGTGTGTTACCTACAGCTGTGTGTGTGTGTATGTTACCTACAGCAGGGTGTGTGTTACCTACAGCAAGGTGTGTGTGTGTTACCTACAGCAGGGTGTGTGTGTGTTACCTACAGCAGGGTGTGTTACCTACAGCAGGGTGTGTTACCTACAGCAGGGTGTGTGTTACCTACAGCAGGGTGTGTGTGTGTTACCTACAGCAGGGAGTGTGTTACCTACTGCGGGATGTGTGTTACCTACAGCAGGGTGTGTTACCTACAGCAGGGTGTGTGTGTATGTTACCTACAGCAGGGTGTGTTTGTGTGTTACCTACAGCAGGGTGTGTGTGTATGTTACCTACAGCAGGGTGTGTGTGTGTGTTACCTACAGCAGGGTGTGTGTGTGTGTGTGTTACCTACAGCAGGGTGTGTGTGTGTGTGTTACCTACAGCAGGGTGTGTGTGTGTGTGTGTGTGTGTGTGTGTTACCTACAGCAGGGTGTGTGTGTGTGTTACCTACAGCTGGGTGTGTGTGTGTGTTACCTACAGCAGGGTGTGTGTGTGTGTGTTACCTTTAGCAGGGTGAGTGTGTGTGTTACCTACAGCAGGGTGTGTGTGTGTGTGTTACCTTTAGCAGGGTGAGTGTGTGCTGTTAGCGATTTTTGTAATTTTTTCAGTAACTTAATGTATTAATCAATATAATCATACTGAATAAACTGTAAATTATCGTAAATACATTTATGCATTTTGGACATTGCTGTAAAATAAAACAGCCTGTCCATCAGAGCTGTTGCCAGCTAATTGATTGTTCATTTCTCTACCATAAGCCACAATACTAAGGGTTGGTAACAGGCTGATTGGTCGGATATTTGAGCCAGTTAGGGGGGCTTTACTATTCTTAGGTAGCAGAATGACTTTAGCTTCCATCCAGGGCTCCCGTCTGGCACAGCGGTCTAAGGCACTGCATCACAATGCTAGAGGTGTCACTACAGAACCTGGTTCAATTCCAGGCTGTATCACATCCAGCTGTGATTGGGAGTCCCATAGAGCTCTACACAATTGGCCCAGCATCGTCCGGGTTAAGGTTTGGCCGGGTTAGGTCATCAATGTAAATAAGAATTTGCTCTTAACTGTCTTGCCTGGTTAAATATAAAAGGCTTGGGGACACACACTTTCTAGTTCAAATGGAAAATATGGCAAATAGGACTGGCAATATTATCCTCAGTCATTTTCCATCCAAGTTGTCATCATTCTTTATGTCATTTATCTTTGTTTCATAGTGTACTTTCTTCTTCTTTTAATTCAGTTTAGTCACATGATTATTCCATTTGTAGCGCGTTTGCCAATCGGTATTTGCCTCATCCCTCTCAACCGTACAACTTTTCAATTTTCTTAATGGATGTGTGCTTATTAGTAACTGGGATAAGCAATTTCATAAATATGTCAAGTGCAACATCTGGTTGCTCCTCATTACACACCACAGACCAGCAGCGTCTGGTTGCTCCTCATTACACACCACAGACCAGCAAATATTCTTTACATCAACAACATATGAATCACTACTAAACTTATTGTATGATCGCTTATACACTATATTAGGCCCAGCCTTTGGAACTTTGGTTTTCCTAGACATGGCTACTATATTGTGATCACTACATCCTATGGATCTGGATACTGCTTTCAAGCTCATTTCTGCAGCGTTAGTAAAGATGTGACCAATACATGTTGATGATGTCATTCCTGTGCTGTTTGTAACTACCCTGGTAGGTTGACTGATAACCTGAACCAGATTGCAGGCACTGGTTACAGTTTCTAACTACCCTGGTAGGTTGACTGATAACCTGAACCAGATTGCAGGCACTGGTTACAGTTTGTAACTACCCTGGTAGGTTGACTGATAATCTGAACCAGGTTGCAGGCACTGGTTACAGTTTGTAACTACCCTGGTAGGTTGACTGATAATCTGAACCAGGTTGCAGGCACTTGTTACAGTTTGTAACTACCCTGGTAGGTTGACTGATAACCTGAACCAGGTTGCAGGCACTGGTTACAGTTTAACTACCCTGGTAGGTTGACTGATAACCTGAACCAGGTTGCAGGCACTGGTTACAGTTTGTAACTACCCTGGTAGGTTGACTGATAACCTGAACCAGGTTGCAGGCACTGGTTACAGTTTGTAACTACCCTGGTAGGTTGACTGATAACCTGAACCAGGTTGCAGGCACTGGTTACAGTTTGTAACTACCCTGGTAGGTTGACTGATAACCTGAACCAGGTTGCAGGCACTGGTTACAGTTTGTAACTACCCTGGTAGGTTGACTGATAACCTGAACCAGGTTGCAGGCACTGGTTACAGTTTGTAACTACCCTGGTAGGTTGACTGATAACCTGAACCAGGTTGCAGGCACTGGTTACAGTTTGTAACTACCCTGGTAGGTTGACTGATAACCTGAACCAGGTTGCAGGCACTGGTTACAGTTTTTAACTAGCCTGGTAGGTTGACTGATAACCTGAACCAGGTTGCAGGCACTGGTTACAGTTTGTAACTACCCTGGTAGGTTGACTGATAATCTGAACCAGGTTGCAGGCACTGGTTACAGTTTCTAACTACCCTGGTAGGTTGACTGATAATCTGAACCAGGTTGCAGGCACTGGTTACAGTTTGTAACTACCCTGGTAGGTTGACTGATAATCTGAACCAGGTTGCAGGCACTGGTTACAGTTTCTAACTACCCTGGTAGGTTGACTGATAATCTGAACCAGGTTGCAGGCACTGGTTACAGTTTCTAACTACCCTGGTAGGTTGACTGATAACCTGAACCAGGTTGCAGGCACTGGTTACAGTTTCTAACTACCCTGGTAGGTTGACTGATAATCTGAACCAGGTTGCAGGCACTGGTTACAGTTTCTAACTACCCTGGTAGGTTGACTGATAATCTGAACCAGGTTGCAGGCACTGGTTACAGTTTCTAACTACCCTGGTAGGTTGACTGATAATCTGAACCAGGTTGCAGGCACTGGTTACAGTTTCTAACTACCCTGGTAGGTTGACTGATAATCTGAACCAGGTTGCAGGCACTGGTTACAGTTTCTAACTACCCTGGTAGGTTGACTGATAATCTGTACCAGGTTGCAGGCACTGGTTACAGTTTCTAACTACCCTGGTAGGTTGACTGATAATCTGAACCAGGTTGCAGGCACTGGTTACAGTTTCTAACTACCCTGGTAGGTTGACTGATAATCTGAACCAGGTTGCAGGCACTGGTTACAGTTTGTAACTACCCTGGTAGGTTGACTGATAACCTGAACCAGGTTGCAGGCACTGGTTACAGTTTCTAACTACCCTGGTAGGTTGACTGATAATCTGAACCAGGTTGCAGGCACTGGTTACAGTTTGTAACTACCCTGGTAGGTTGACTGATAATCTGAACCAGGTTGCAGGCACTGGTTACAGTTTCTAACTACCCTGGTAGGTTGACTGATAATCTGAACCAGGTTGCAGGCACTGGTTACAGTTTGTAACTACCCTGGTAGGTTGACTGATAACCTGAACCAGGTTGCAGGCACTGGTTACAGTTTGTAACTACCCTGGTAGGTTGACTGATAACCTGAACCAGGTTGCAGGCACTGGTTACAGTTTGTAACTACCCTGGTAGGTTGACTGATAATCTGAACCAGGTTGCAGGCACTGGTTACAGTTTGTAACTACCCTGGTAGGTTGACTGATAACCTGAACCAGGTTGCAGGCACTGGTTATAGTTTGTAACTACCCTGGTAGGTTGACTGATAACCTGAACCAGGTTGCAGGCACTGGTTACAGTTTGTAACTACCCTGGTAGGTTGACTGATAACCTGAACCACGTTGCAGGCACTGGTTACAGTTTGTAACTACCCTGGTAGGTTGACTGATAACCTGAACCACGTTGCAGGCACTGGTTACAGTTTGAAGGTTTTTTTTGAGTGGGCAGCTTGATGAAAGCCAGTCAATATTTAAATCACCCAGAAAATATACCTCTCTGTTGATATCACAAACATTATCAAGCATTTCACACATATTATCCAGATACTGACTGTTAGCACTCGGTGGTCTATAGCAGCTTCCCACCAGAATGGGCTTTAGGTGAGGCAGATGAACCTGTAGCCACATTACTTCAACAGTATTTAACTATCTAATCTTTACAGGAATGTGGTTCTGAATAGAAACAGCAACACCTCCACCATTGGCATTTCTGTCTTTTCTGTAGATGTTACAACCTTGTATTTCTACCACTATATCATCAAAGGTATTATCTAAGTGAGTTACAGAGATAGTCAGAATATGAATGTCATCTGTTACTAACAAATTATTTATTATTTATTTAATGAACCTTGTTTCTTAGGCTACATATGTTAATGTGATCTAATTTGAGCAATTTTCTTCTGGTAAGCTTACTTGTTTTAATTTCTTAAATGCCCCTGGGATAATACACATTTGCTGAAGCATCATGACAACTCAGCGTCACAATGGTAGGGATTAACTGAGCTGGACTTGGGTCATTGATAAGTCATTGTGTCAACACAGCCGTATAATGCTGTGAAAGGATCCAGGAACCCAAATGATTTGGGTGGATCCCTTCCTTCTATTAAAATGTGTTTTGTTTCCAAAAGGTATCGAAATTGTCAACAAAAGTTACACCCATTGAGCTGCAATAATCACATAGCCAGTTGTGAAGAGAGAGAATCCTGCTGAAGCGTACAATGCCACGATTCAGAGAGGGATCAGGGCCAGATATGATGGGTCTTTTATTAGTGTCTAGCAGAGAGTCAATCAGCTCTTTGAAATCCAGTTTCAACTGTTCAGAGCTGCCCTTCATAATGTCATTAAAACCCTCATGGACTAGGATAGAATCAATGTCCTGGTGTAGTACATTCAGGAGCAGCTTAGTAATGTCATTAAAACCCACATGGACTAGGATAGAATCAATGTCCTGGTGTAGTACATTCAGGAGCAGCTTAGTAATGACATTTACTCCAGCTCCGGGATAGGACATTGTTTTTGAACCAGGAAAGTTCCCAATTCTTACCATGGAGCTGCCCAAAATCACAGCTGGCTAGAAGAAATCCGCCCACCCTGGATGGATGGACGTGCGAGAGGCAGGATAACTTGAGCCCGTAGCTCTCGGGTCGCCTCTTGCAGACCTCCGACAGAAGCCCCGTTCAATCCAGAGCAGGTACGGGAGGTTGCCGACGTCGACTTAGAAATCGTAGGAGTGGGCACTGCGACCGCAGACACTCGTACCCCCATCGACGAAGGTGCAGGAAGATCAGGCTCCAGGGCAGCGAAACTATTTGTTGTTTGCATCCACTCTGGGTCTTTCGTTGGGAGTGTAGACTGCTTTGCGGGAGGCCGATGTTTTCGTCTTCCACAGCTCGTGACATGCGACCATAGTTGATTGTCATGCTCCTCTTGCTGTGCTCCTTCGACTCCGCTACCAGATGGGGGAGCTCCGGGAAACACCGGCAAGTTGCATAACGTCAAACAACAAGGCGGAGATGCATCCAACAAGCGCGAACGCCGTCCTGCCACGGGCTTAGAAAAGGTCAACATTCCACTCTTAAGTCATTTAGCTGGCATCCTATCAGAGAGACCAACAGACAGACACCTACAGAGACCCACAGAGAGAGACCTACAGAGACCTACAGATAGAGATCTAGAGACAGAGACCTAGAGACAGAGACGTACAGACAGAGAGACCTACAGAGACCTACATATAGAGATCTAGAGACAGAGAACTAGAGACAGAGACCTACAGAAACCTACAGACAGAGACACCTACAGACAGAGACACCTACAGACAGAGAGAACTACAGACAGAGACACTTACAGACAGAGAGATTTACAGACATACACTTACAGACAGAGAGAACTACAGACAGAGACCTACAGACAGACATGACACTACCCCATTAACATGACACTACAACATTCTATAACAGCCATGTTAGAACCCCATTAACATGACACTACAACATTCTATTACAGCGATGTTAGAACCCCATTAACATGACACTACAACATTCTATAACAGCCATGTTAGAACCCCATTAACATGACACTACAACATTCTATAACAGCCATGTTAGAACCCCATTAACATGACACTACAACATTCTATAACAGCCATGTTAGAACTCCATTAACATGACACTACAACATTCTATAACAGCCATGTTAGAACCCCATTAACATGACACTACAACATTCTATTACAGCGATGTTAGAACCCCATTAACATGACACTACAACATTCTATAACAGCCATGTTAGAACCCCATTAACATGACACTACAACATTCTATAACAGCCATGTTAGAACCCCATTAACATGACACTACAACATTCTATAACAGCCATGTTAGAACCCCATTAACATGACACTACAACATTCTATAACAGCCATGTTAGAACCCCATTAACATGACACTACAACATTCTATAACAGCCATGTTAGAACCCCATTAACATGACACTACAACATTCTATTACAGCCATGTTAGAACCCCATTAACATGACACTACAACATTCTATAACAGCCATGTTAGAACCCCATTAACATGACACTACAACATTCTATAACAGCCATGTTAGAACCCCATTAACATGACACTACAACATTCTATAACAGCCATGTTAGAACTCCATTAACATGACACTACAACATTCTATAACAGCCATGTTAGAACCCCATTAACATGACACTACAACATTCTATTACAGCGATGTTAGAACCCCATTAACATGACACTACAACATTCTATAACAGCCATGTTAGAACCCCATTAACATGACACTACAACATTCTATAACAGCCATGTTAGAACCCCATTAACATGACACTACAACATTCCATAACAGCCATGTTAGAACCCCATTAACATGACACTACAACATTCTATAACAGCCATGTTAGAACCCCATTAACATGACACTACAACATTCTATGGCGAGGAGATACTATGGGGAAGAGATACTATGGGGAGGAGATACTATGGGGAAGAGATACTATGGGGAAGAGATACTATGGGGAAGAGCTACTATGGGGAGGAGATACTATGGGGAGGAGACTATGTGGAGGAGACTATGTGGACGAGATACTATGGGGAAGAGATACTATGGGGAGGAGATACTATGGGGAAGAGATACTATGGGGAGGAGATACTATGGGGAGGAGATACTATGGGGAGGAGATACTATGGGGAGGAGATACTATGGGGAAGAGATACTATGGGGAAGAGCTACTATGGGGAGGAGATACTATGGGGAGGAGATACTATGGGGAAGAGATACTATGGGGAAGAGATACTATGGGGCAGAGATACTATGGGGAAGAGATACTATGGGGAAGAGATACTATGGGGAAGAGATACTATGGGGAAGAGCTACTATGGGGAGGAGATACTATGGGGAGGAGACTATGTGGAGGAGACTATGTGGACGAGATACTATGGGGAAGAGATACTATGGGGAGGAGATACTATGGGGAAGAGGGGTCTGAACATGTCTGTAAATATCATAATAATAACAAGACAATAGATATGGTATGCTCTGTGTTGAAGACTTGTTGAACAGAAATACATCTCCAACGTTAATATTATGTCTGTTTTATGACTTCTATCTCTCAGGGGATGACACACACAGCATATTGTCCCTCCTCTTCCCTGCTGCAGTTTTTTGTGTGTAACTAATGGGATAACCACACCAAGCAATGCCTAAAATTGACTTTTGTTTTCCTGCAGCAGATGCAGTGTGTCTGTGTACACAGAGTGCTGGTGGTGTGGAGGTTGGGCACACAATTATATGAGTCATAAATGTGATGCTCTCTCTCTCTTCCCACTCGTATCATAAACGAAAAGAGCAATGAACATGAAATATTACCCTTTTCTCTCGATATCTCACTCTTCACAGTCTCTGCTCTCTACACCTGCTTAACTGCCCATCTCTTATTCTCTCTCTCTCTATCTGTCCATCTCTCCTTCTTCTCCCTTTGTCTGGCCATCTCTTCTTCTTCTCTATCTGCCCACCTCTTCTTCTCTCTGTATGTCCATCTCTTCTTCTTCTCTATCTGTCCATCTCTCCTTCTTCTCCATTTGTCTGGCCATCTCTTCTTCTCTCTGTATGTCCATCTCTTCTTCTCTCTCTGTCTGTCTATCTCTTCTCTCTCTCTCTCTCTCTATTTGCCCACCTCTTCTTCTTCTCTATCTGCCCATCTCTTCTTCTTCTCTATCTGCCCACCTCTTCTTCTTCTCTATCTGCCCACCTCTTCTTCTTCTCTATCTGTCCATCTCTCCTTCTTCTCCCTTTGTCTGGCCATCTCTTCTTCTCTCTGTATGTCCATCTCTTCTTCTCTCTCTGTCTGTCTATCTCTTCTCTCTCTCTCTCTATCTGCCCACCTCTTCTTCTTCTCTATCTGCCCATCTCTTCTTCTCTCTCTTGTTCTTAATAAACAAATAAAGTGCAAGAAAACTGAAAGCTTGTATACCTAACTCCGTAGAGACCAAGCGATTTCCAGAGTTAAGACCGGGGGTGGTAACTTGTATATCTATAGTTTAGTAAAGATGTTAGGAACAGAGGGACTTTTTATAAAAGGGCATTAGAAATGAAAACATAACAATGTACAGCATCAACCTGACATAAGCGAGAGGCAGGAACAAATTTCTATTGAAGAAGCCCATTTTTATTGTCAGCTTTTTGACTAATTCATCAATCTGATATTTAAAAGACAGCTTTCGGTCCAGAGTTGAAGTGGGAAGTTTACATCCACTCAGGTTGGAGTCATTAAAACTAGTTTTTCAACCACTCCACAAATCTTGTTAACAAACTATATTTTTGGCAAGTCGGTTAAGACATCTACTTTGTTCATGACACAAACAATTTTTTGAACAATTGTTAACAGACAGATTATTTTACTTATAATTAATTGTATTACAATTCCAGAGGGTCAGAAGTTTACATACACTAAGTTGACTGTGCCTTTAAACAGCTTGGAAAGATCCAGAAAATGTCATGGCTTTAGAAGCTTCTGATAGGCTAATTGACATGATTTGAGTCAATTGGAGGTTTACCTGTGGATGTATTTCAACGCCTACCTTCAAACTCAGGGCCTCTTTGCTTGACATCATGAGAAAATCAAAAGAAATCAGCCAAGTCCTCAGAAAAAAATTGTAGACCTCGACAAGTCTGGTTCATCCTTGTGAGCAATTTCCAAACGCAGGAAGGTACCACATTCATCTGTACAAACAATAGTACGCAAGTTTAAACACCATGGGACCACGCAGCCGTCATACCGCTCAGGAAGGAGACGCGTTCTGTCTCCTAGAGATGAACGTACTTTGGTGCAAAAAGTGCAAATCAATCCCAGAACAACAGCAAAGGACCTTGTGAAGATGCTGGAGGAAACAGGTACAAAATTATCTATATCCACAGTAAAACGAGTCCTATATCGACATAACCTGAAAGGCCGCTCAGCAAGGAAGAAGCCACTGCTCCAAAACCGCCATAAAAAAGCCAGACTACGTTTGCAACTGCACATGGGGACTAAGATCGTACTTTTTGGAGAAATGTCCTCTGGTCTGATGAAACAAAAATAGAACTGTATGGCCATAATGACCATCGTTATGTTTGGAGGAAAAAGGGGGAGGCTTGTAAGCCGAAGAACACCATCCCAACCCTGAAGCACGGGGGTGGCAGCATCATGTTGTGGGGGTGCATTGCTGCAGGAGGGACTGGTGCACTGAAAAGGTGTGTGAAAACAAGGGAGCCTACAAACCTGACTCAGTTACACCAGCTCTGTCAGGAGGAATGGGTCAAAATTCACCCATCTTATTGTGGGATGCAAAGTGTTTGGCCCAAGTTAAACCTCTTTGGGACAGGGGGCATTATTTTCACATCTGGATAAAAAGCGTACCCAAAGTAAACTGCCTGCTACTCAGGCCCAGAATCAAGGATATGCATATAATTGGTAGATTTGGATAGAAAACACTCCAAAGTTTCTAATACTGCTAACAGTATGTCTGTGAGTATAACAGAACTTATTTGGCAGGCGAAACTCCGAGGGCAAACCATCCAGGAAAACAAATTGAGGTGACTGTGTTTTCTATACGGTTTCTATGGGGAACTAGATTTTTGAGCCACCTGGTTGCAGTTCCTATGACTTCCACTAGATGTCAACAGTCTTTAGAAATTGGATGATGTTTTTCCTTTGAGAAATGAAGAAGTAGCCCTTTCCTTTCTGAGTGTCAAGCCAAGTGTACTCTTTTGTTTTTTGCGCGCTCCAGGTCACGTTGATTTTATCGGCTATTCAAATCAAATTTATTTATATAGCCCTTCGTACATCAGCTGATATCTCAAAGTGCTGTACAGAAACCCAGCCTAAAACCCCAAACAGCAAGCAATGCAGGTGTAGAAGCACGCTATTGAACACAGTATATTCCGTCTGAAATTGTATAGATTATTTACGTTTTAGGATACCTAAAAGTTGGATTACGAAAGTTGTTTGAAATGTTTGGACCAAGTTTATAGGTAACTTATTAGATCATTTGTAGTCATGTTGGGCGAGTTGGAACCAACGTATTTCTGAATCAAACGCACCAAATAAATTGACATTTTGGGGATATAAAGATGGAGTTTATCGAAAAAAAGGACCATTTGTGATGTTTCTGGGACATATTGGAGTGCCAACAGAAGAAGATCTTCATAGGTAAAGGCATTAATTATAATTATAGCACCTGCTTGATTGAAATGTGATTTCATGTGTTTGTATGGTGAGGTGCTGTCTTCAGATAATCGCATGCTTTGCTTTCGCTTTCGCCGTAAAGCCTTTTTGAAATCTGACACGGTGGCTAGATTAACAAGAAGGTGGCAACAAGAACTCTCTGGGATATGTGGGACGGATTGGGATACGTGTCAGATTTCAAAAAGGCTTTTCGGCGAAAGCAAACGATGCTATTATCTGAGGATAGCACCATAGTAAACAAAAGAGAGAAAACATATTTCAACCCTGCAGGCGCGACACAAAACCTAGAAATAAAAATAGAAATCATGCCTTTGACGAGCTTCTTCTGATCTGTGTTCAATACAGGAAGACAACAAACTGA
Organism: Oncorhynchus clarkii lewisi; assembly: GCF_045791955.1. Taxonomy (NCBI): domain Eukaryota; kingdom Metazoa; phylum Chordata; class Actinopteri; order Salmoniformes; family Salmonidae; genus Oncorhynchus; species Oncorhynchus clarkii. The sequence continues at coordinate 53,122 of NW_027261020.1, forward strand.
CGCTAGCTTTCTGGTCATGCTCCTCTATCAAACAGTACACATGAAGTGACCCTCGTTCAAGATGGCCGTACTTCTTCATTACACAAAGGAATAACCTCAACCAATTTCTAAAGACTGGTGACATCCAGTGGAAGCGGTAGGAACTGCAAGTCCCTTAGAAATCCAGATTCCCAAATAAAATCCATTGAAACGAGAGTGACCTCAACAACAAAAAAATCTGAATGGTTTGTCCTCTGGTTTGTCCTCTGGGTTTTGCCTGCTACATAAGTTCTGTTATACTCACAGACATGATTCAAACAGTTTAGAAATTTCAGAGTGTTTTCTATCCAAATCTACTAGTAATATGCATATCTTATCTTCAAGTAGCAGGCAGTTGAATTTGCTTTTCATCCAAAATTCAAAATGCTGTCCTCTATCCTAGAGAAGCTTTAATTTGGTGTATTGCATTTGTGATTTAATGAAAGTTAAACATTTCTAATAATTTTTTTGAATTTGGCTCTCTGCCATTTCATCGGATGTTGTCTAGCCGTAACAGGTTAACTATCCATATTTTGTAACAAGTGCCATATTGTGTTAGTCTGCTAGGGACCTATTTTCATCATATTCAATGTCTAATTAATAACCAATACTGTGCGTGTGTGTGTATCCTGTGTTATCATTTAGTTAGTTATTAAATAAATAATCAAATCAATTTGTGTTGTATGGAATGATCAGTAAGGCTGGGGTTTCTGCAGATTCAAGAAGTCTGCTCTCTGTAATTTCACCGGATGTTGTCAAAGCGTTCTGCTAACGGAACGTCTAGCCGTAATTAAACAATTTAAAGGCAATGCTACCAAATACTAATTGAGTGTATGTGAACTTCTGACTCACTGGGTGATGAAAGTGCTGAAAGAAATAAAAGCTGAAATAAATAATTCTCTCTACTATTATTCTGACATTTCACATTCTTAAAATAAAGTGGTGATCCAAACTGACCTAAGACAGGACATTTTTACTAGGATTAATTGTCAGGAATTGTGAAAAACTGACTTTAAATGTACTTGGCTAAGGTGTATGTAAACTTCCAAATTCAACGGTATGATTAAATCATCTGAGTTATTGTTATACGTTCTAGAGAACAACATGCAGTGCCTTTGGAAAGTTTTCAAATACCTGTTCCTCATTTTGTTACGTTACAGCCTAAATATAGTCTACACCATCACAATAAATCCATGTAATATAGTCTACACCATCACAATAAATCCATGTAATATAGTCTACACCATCACAATAAATCCATGTAATATAGTCTACCTACACCATCACAATAAATCCATGTAATATAGTCTACCTACACCATCACAATAAATCCATTATTTATTTTAGACAGGTCTAAAGAAACACGATATGAAGAAAATGTAATCTATTTCAGAAGAACAGACTCTGAGTTGTCCTTGTGTTAGGTCCTGATCTGGCTATGCCAAATGGCTGTGTTCATTTAACAGACAAGATTTGTTTTCATGGCATTATTTTACATTATTTTATATTATTTTATAGTATGAGGAATACAATTGAACAAAGATGAATAAAATAGACAGGATATTTTCTTCAAAATATTTGAGGGCTATTCACATGCAGCTATTCTGTGTTGAGCGATTAACAAGCAGGTACTCTTATATGCTTCATGTAGAGTTATTAATGTAACTTTAGATACAAACGTTGGGCTCCATGTTTTGGTTTTGATATGTTTTGAATATCAAATCAATTGATATTTGTCACATGCGCCAAAAACAAAATGTGACAAACATTTCACCTTACAGTGAAATGCTTACTTACAAGCCCTTAACCCGCAATGCATATCAAAGAAATAAAGGTAATAAAATATTTACTAAATACACTAAAGTAATCAAATCTAATCAATCAAAAAGTAACACAACACATTTACATAACTATAATGAGCCTTTATACAGGGTGTTACGGTACAGAGTCATTGTGGAGCCTATATACAGGGTGTTACGGTACTGAGTCAATGTGGAGGCTATATACAGGGTGTTACGGTACTGAGTCAATGTGGAGGCTATATACAGGGTGTTACGGTACAGAGTCAATGTGGAGGTTATATACAGGGGGTACCGGTACAGAGTCAATGTGGAGGTTATATACAGGGGGTACCGGTACAGAGTCAATGTGGAGGCTATATACAGGGGTACCGGTACAGAGTCAATGTGGAGGCTATATACAGGGGTACCGGTACAGAGTCAATGTGGAGCCTATATACAGGGGTACCGGTACAGAGTCAATGTGGAGACTATAAACAGGGGCTACCGGTACCGAGTCAATCTGCGGGGGTGCAGGTTAGTCGAGGTAATTTGTAAAGTGACTATAAATAGATAATAAACATCGAATAGCAGCACTGTTTAATCAAATTGTCCGGGTGGCCATTTGATTGGTTTAGCTGTTCAGCAGTCTGATGGCTTGGGGGGGTAGAAGCTGTTCAGCAGTCTGATGGCTTGGGGGTAGAAGCTGTTCAGCAGTCTGATGGCTTGGGGGTAGAAGCTGTTCAGCAGTCTGATGGCTTGGGGGTAGAAGCTGTTCAGCAGTCTGATGGCTTGAGGGTAGAAGCTGTTCAGCAGTCTGATGGCTTGGGGGTAGAAGCTGTTCAGCAGTCTGATGGCTTGGGGGTAGACGCTGTTCAGCAGTCTGATGGCTTGGGGGTAGAAGCTGTCCAATCCATAATGGTCAGCTATAGCTATAAGGTCTACTTTACGAAACCTCACAAAACAATCAATAGAGGGCGCTTCAAAAAACTTAGAGATGGCTGATGCAGCCATCTTATACAATGCAGTCTCCTGAACACACTAACTAAACAAGTCATCCAAACTCACAACCTACCATCACACCTCAATCACTAACCACAGAGAGCTCAGAGCAGCAGAGTCCGGTGGGTTTAATGGAAAAATCCCGGATGAGCCCCCATTATGTTACGCACGCCTCTATGAAGAGGGAACGCAACACCCTGCTACAACTAAACTCCCTGTGAAGTAAAAAAGGTATGGACTGTAGGTGCGAGTAAGAATGACAACAGGCAGAATGTGGTACCGTTTACAAGGACTTTATTCCTGTACACGGTAATATGGGGAAACGGGCTGGACGGAACCAATGCAAAGAAAGTAAATCTCAAAGCCCCTTCTCCCCTGGGAACAAATGAAACAGAATATTAAACAATTTTACAAACAAACTGAGAAACAGAGGACATCAAATAACCATCATATCTAATGTTGATGAAGTTCGCCCCTCATCATGAGCTGTGAGCTCTGAGCAACAAACTCACAGAACATACCCACTCTCAGCAATGAACTCCCAGCAAAATCAACCTCTAGCAAAAACTCTCTATCACAAACAATCGCTCAGCAATGACCTCAGCAAAATCTCTCTAGCAAAATCTCTCTCAGCAATCCCTACCTCCAAAATCTCTCTCTCCTGAACAGAACACTGGCTTTTATATAGCTTCAGAATGAATGTATAATTGGAGACAGCTGTGTCTTGACGAGGGGGCGGGGTCAGCTCTCCAATTAGCCCTGGAGTCGACCAATCAGCTGCTTGAGGGATTTCAGGAAGCCATTTCCTGAAATAAACACATGCAAGTACACCAACTACAACACAAACTGGGGAACGTAACAAGCAGTCTGACGGCTTGGGGGTAGAAGCTGTTCAGCAGTCTGATGGCTTGGGGGTAGAAGCTGTTCAGCTGTCTGATGGCTTGGGGGTAGAAGCTGTTCAGCAGTCTGATGGCTTGGGGGTAGAAGCTGTTCAGCAGTCTGATGGCTTGGGGGTAGAAGCTGTTCAGCAGTCTGATGGCTTGGGGGTAGAAGCTGTTCAGCAGTCTGATGACTTGGGGGTAGAAGCTGTTCAGCAGTCTGATGGCTTGGGTGTAGAAGCTGTTCAGCAGTCTGATGGCTTGGGGGTAGAAGTTGTTCAGCAGTATGATGGCTTGGGGGTAGACGCTGTTCAGCAGTCTGATGGCTTGGGGGTAGAAGCTGTTCAGCAGTCTGATGGCTTGGGGGTAGAAGCTGTTCAGCAGTCTGATGGCTTGGGGGGGTAGAAGCTGTTCAGCAGTCTGATGGCTTGGGGGTAGAAGCTGTTCAGCAGTCTTATGGCTTGGGGGTAGAAGCTGTTCAGCAGTCTGATGGCTTGGGGGTAGAAGCTGTTCAGCAGTCTGATGGCTTGGGGGTAGAAGCTGTTCAGCAGTCTGATGGCTTGGGGGTAGAAGCTGTTCAGCAGTCTGATGGCTTGGGGGAAGAAGCTGTTCAGCAGTCTGATGGCTTGGGGGTAGAAGCTGTTCAGCAGTCTGATGGCTTGGGGGTAGACGCTGTTCAGCAGTCTGATGGCTTGGGGGTAGAAGCTGTTCTGCAGTCTGATGGCTTGGGGGTAGAAGCTGTTCAGCAGTCTTATGGCTTGGGGGGTAGAAGCTGTTCAGCAGTCTGATGGCTTGGGGGTAGAAGCTGTTCAGCAGTCTGATGGCTTGTAGGTAGAAGCTGTTCAGCAGTCTGATGGCTTGGGGGGTAGAAGCTGTTCAGCAGTCTTATGGCTTGGGGGTAGAAGCTGTTCAGCAGTCTGATGGCTTGGGGGTAGACGCTGTTCAGCAGTCTGATGGCTTGGGGGTAGAAGCTGTTCAGCAGTCTTATGGCTTGGAGGTAGAAGCTGTTCAGCAGTCTGATGGCTTGGGGGTAGACGCTGTTCAGCAGTCTGATGGCTTGGGGGTAGAAGCTGTTCAGCAGTCTGATGGCTTGGAGGTAGACGCTGTTCAGCAGTCTGATGGCTTGGGGGTAGACGCTGTTCAGCAGTCTGATGGCTTGGGGGTAGAAGCTGTTCAGCAGTCTGATGGCTTGGGGGTAGACGCTGTTCAGCAGTCTGATGGCTTGGGGTTAGACGCTGTTCAGCAGTCTGATGGCTTGGAGGTAGACGCTGTTCAGCAGTCTGATGGCTTGGGGGTAGAAGCTGTTCAGCAGTCTGATGGCTTGGAGGTAGAAGCTGTTCAGCAGTCTGATGGCTTGGGGGTAGAAGCTGTTCAGCAGTCTGATGGCTTGAGGGTAGAAGCTGTTCAGCAGTCTGATGGCTTGGGGGTAGACGCTGTTCAGCAGTCTGATGGCTTGGGGGTAGAAGCTGTTCAGCAGTCTGATGACTTGGGGGTAGAAGCTGTTCAGCAGTCTGATGGCTTGGGGGTAGAAGCTGTTCAGCAGTCTGATGGCTTGGGGGTAGAAGCTGTTCAGCAGTCTGATGGCATTGGGGTAGAAGCTGTTCAGCAGTCTGATGGCTTGGGGGTAGAAGCTGTTCAGCAGTCTGATGGCTTGGGAGTAGAAGCTGTTAAGCAGTCTGATGGCTTGGGGGTAGAAGCTGTTCAGCAGTGTGATGGCTTGGGGGTAGAAGCTGTTCAGCAGTCTGATGGCTTGGGGGTAGAAGCTGTTCAGCAGTCTGATGACTTGGGGGTAGAAGCTGTTCAGCAGTCTGATGGCTTGGGGGTAGAAGCTGTTCAGCAGTCTGATGGCTTGGGGGTAGAAGTTGTTAAGCAGTCTGATGGCTTGGGGGTAGACGCTGTTCAGCTGTCTGATGGCTTGGGGTTAGATGCTGTTCAGCAGTCTGATGGCTTGGGGGTAGAAGCTGTTCAGCAGTCTGATGGCTTGGGGGGGGTAGAAGCTGTTCAGCAGTCTGATGGCTTGGGGGTAGAAGCTGTTCAGCAGTCTTATGGCTTGGGCGTAGAAGCTGTTCAGCAGTCTGATGGCTTGGAGGTAGACGCTGTTCAGCAGTCTGATGGCTTGGGGGTAGACGCTGTTCAGCAGTCTGATGGCTTGAGGGTAGAAGCTGTTCAGCAGTCTGATGGCTTGGGGGTAGACGCTGTTCAGCAGTCTGATGGCTTGGGGGTAGAAGCTGTTCAGCAGTCTGATGACTTGGGGGTAGAAGCTGTTCAGCAGTCTGATCTCTTGGGGGTAGAAGCTGTTCAGCAGTCTGATGGCTTGGGGGTAGAAGCTGTTCAGCAGTCTGATGGCATGGGGGTAGAAGCTGTTCAGCAGTCTGATGGCTTGGGGGTAGAAGCTGTTCAGCAGTCTGATGGCTTGGGGGTAGAAGCTGTTCAGCAGTCTGATGGCTTGGGGGTAGAAGCTGTTCAGCAGTGTGATGGCTTGGGGGTAGAAGCTGTTCAGCAGTCTGATGGCTTGGGGGTAGAAGCTGTTCAGCAGTCTGATGACTTGGGGGTAGAAGCTGTTCAGCAGTCTGATGGCTTGGGGGTAGAAGCTGTTCAGCAGTCTGATGGCTTGGGAGTAGAAGTTGTTAAGCAGTCTGATGGCTTGGGGGTAGACGCTGTTCAGCAGTCTGATGGCTTGGGGTTAGAAGCTGTTCAGCAGTCTGATGGCTTGGGGGTAGAAGCTGTTCAGCAGTCTGATGGCTTGGGGGGGTAGAAGCTGTTCAGCAGTCTGATGGCTTGGGGGTAGAAGCTGTTCAGCAGTCTTATGGCTTGGGCGTAGAAGCTGTTCAGCAGTCTGATGGCTTGGAGGTAGACGCTGTTCAGCAGTCTGATGGCTTGGGGGTAGACACTGTTCAGCAGTCTGATGGCTTGGGGGTAGAAGCTGTTCAGCAGTCTTATGGCTTGGAGGTAGAAGCTGTTCAGCAGTCTGATGGCTTGGGGGTAGACGCTGTTCAGCAGTCTGATGGCTTGGGGGTAGAAGCTGTTCAGCAGTCTGATGGCTTGGAGGTAGACGCTGTTCAGCAGTCTGATGGCTTGGGGGTAGACGCTGTTCAGCAGTCTGATGGCTTGAGGGTAGAAGCTGTTCAGCAGTCTGATGGCTTGGAGGTAGACGCTGTTCAGCAGTCTGATGGCTTGGGGGTAGACGCTGTTCAGCAGTCTGATGGCTTGGAGGTAGACGCTGTTCAGCAGTCTGATGGCTTGGGGGTAGAAGCTGTTCAGCAGTCTGATGGCTTGGAGGTAGAAGCTGTTCAGCAGTCTGTTGGCTTGGGGGTAGAAGCTGTTCAGCAGTCTGATGGCTTGAGGGTAGAAGCTGTTCAGCAGTCTGATGGCTTGGGGGTAGACGCTGTTCAGCAGTCTGATGGCTTGGGGGTAGAAGCTGTTCAGCAGTCTGATGGCTTGGGGGTAGAAGCTGTTCAGCAGTCTGATGGCTTGGGGGTAGAAGCTGTTCAGCAGTCTGATGGCTTGGGGGTAGAAGCTGTTCAGCAGTCTGATGGCTTGGGGGTAGACGCTGTTCAGCAGTCTGATGGCTTGGGGGTAGAAGCTGTTCAGCAGTCTGATGGCTTGGGGGTAGAAGCTGTTCAGCAGTCTGATGGCTTGGGGGTAGAAGCTGTTCAGCAGTCTGATAGCTTGGGGGTATAAGCTGTTCAGCAGTCTGATGGCTTGGGGGTAGAAGTTGTTCAGCAGTCTGATGGCTTGGGGGTAGACGCTGTTCAGCAGTCTGATGGCTTGGGGGTAGAAGCTGTTCAGCAGTCTGATGGCTTGGGGGTAGAAGCTGTTCAGCAGTCTGATGGCTTGGGGGGGTAGAAGCTGTTCAGCAGTCTGATGGCTTGGGGGTAGAAGCTGTTCAGCAGTCTGATGGCTTGGGGGTAGAAGCTGTTCAGCAGTCTGATGGCTTGGGGGTAGAAGCTGTTCAGCAGTCTGATGGCTTGGGGGTAGACGCTGTTCAGCAGTCTGATGGCTTGGGGGTAGACGCTGTTCAGCAGTCTGATGGCTTGGGGGTAGAAGCTGTTCAGCAGTCTGATGGCTTGGGGGTAGAAGCTGTTCAGCAGTCTGATGGCTTGTAGGTAGAAGCTGTTCAGCAGTCTGATGGCTTGGGGGTAGAAGCTGTTCAGCAGTCTGATGGCTTGGGGTAGAAGCTGTTCAGCAGTCTGATGGCTTGTAGGTAGAAGCTGTTCAGCAGTCTGATGGCTTGGGGGTAGACGCTGTTCAGCAGTCTGATGGCTTGGGGGTAGACGCTGTTCAGCAGTCTGATGGCTTGGGGGTAGACGCTGTTCAGCAGTCTGATGGCTTGGGGGTAGACGCTGTTCAGCAGTCTGATGGCTTGGGGGTAGAAGCTGTTCAGCAGTCTGATGGCTTGGGGGTAGAAGCTGTTCAGTAGTCTGATGGCTTGGGGGTAGAAGCTGTTCAGCAGTCCGATGGCTTGGGGGTAGAAGCTGTTCAGCAGTCTAATGGCTTGGGGGTAGAAGCTGTTCAGCAGTCTAATGGCTTGGGGGTAGAAGCTGTTCAGCAGTCTGATGGCTTGGGGGTAGAAGCTGTTTAGCAGTCTGAATGCTTGGGGGTAGAAGCTGTTCAGCAGTCTTATGGCTTGGGGGTAGAAGCTGTTCAGCAGTCTGATGGCTTGGTGGTAGAAGCTGTTCAGCAGTCTGATGGCTTGGGGGTAGAAGCTGTTCAGCAGTCTGATGGCTTGGGGGTAGAAGCTGTTCAGCAGTCTGATGGCTTGGGGGTAGAAGCTGTTCAGCAGTCTGATGGCTTGGGGGTAGAAGCTGTTCAGCAGTCTGATGGCTTGGGGGGAGAAGCTGTTCAGCAGTCTGATGGCTTGGGGGTAGAAGCTGTTCAGCAGTCTGATGGCTTGGGGGTAGAAGCTGTTCAGCAGTCTAATGGCTTGGGGGTAGAAGCTGTTCAGCAGTCTGATGGCTTGGGGGTAGAAGCTGTTCAGCAGTCTGATGGCTTGGGGGTAGAAGCTGTTCAGCAGTCTAATGGCTTGGGGGTAGAAGCTGTTCAGCAGTCTGATGGCTTGGGGGTAGAAGCTGTTCAGCAGTCTGATGGCTTGGGGGTAGAAGCTGTTCAGCAGTCTAATGGCTTGGGGGTAGAAGCTGTTCAGCAGTCTGATGGCTTGGAGGTAGAAGCTGTTCAGCAGTCTTATGGCTTGGGGGTAGAAGCTGTTCAGCAGTCTTATGGCTTGGGGGTAGAAGCTGTTCAGCAGTCTGATGGCTTGGGGGTAGAAGCTGTTCAGCAGTCTGATGGCTTGGGGGTAGAAGCTGTTCAGCAGTCTGATGGCTTGGGGGTAGAAGCTGTTCAGCAGTCTGATGTCTTGGGGGTAGACGCTGTTCAGCAGTCTGATGGCTTGGGGTAGAAGATGTTCAGCAGTCTGATGGCTTGTAGGTAGAAGCTGTTCAGCAGTCTGAATGCTTGGGGGTAGACGCTGTTCAGCAGTCTGATGGCTTGGGGGTAGACGCTGTTCAGCAGTCTGATGGCTTGAGGGTAGACGCTGTTCAGCAGTCTGATGGCTTGGGGGTAGAAGCTGTTCAGCAGTCTGATGGCTTGGGGGTAGAAGCTGTTCAGCAGTCTGATGGCTTGGGGGTAGAAGCTGTTCAGCAGTCTAATAACTTGGGGGTAGAAGCTGTTCAGCAGTCTAATCACTAGGGGGTAGAAGCTGTTCAGCAGTCTAATGACTTGGAGGTAGAAGCTGTTCAGCAGTCTAATGACTTGGAGGTGGAAGCTGTTCAGCAGTCTAATGACTTGGGGGTAGAAGCTGTTCAGCAGTCTGATTGCTTGGGGGTAGAAGCTGTTCAGCAGTCTGATGGCTTGGGGGTAGAAGCTGTTCAGCAGTCTGATGGCTTGGGGTAGAAGCTGTTCAGCAGTCTGATGGCTTGGGGGTAGAAGCTGTTCAGCAGTCTTAGGGCTTTGGGGTAGAAGCTGTTCAGCAGTCTAATGACTTGGAGGTAGAAGCTGTTCAGCAGTCTAATGACTTGGAGGTAGAAGCTGTTCAGCAGTCTGATGGCTTGGGGGTAGAAGCTGTTCAGCAGTCTAATGGCTTGGGGGTAGAAGCTGTTCAGCAGTCTGATGGCTTGGGGGTAGAAGCTGTTCAGCAGTCTGATGGCTTGGGGGTAGAAGCTGTTCAGCAGTCTAATGGCTTGGGGGTAGAAGCTGTTCAGCAGTCTGATGGCTTGGGGGTAGAAGCTGTTCAGCAGTCTGATGGCTTGGGGGTAGAAGCTGTTCAGCAGTCTGATGGCTTGGGGGTAGAAGCTGTTCAGCAGTCTAATGACTTGGGGGTAGAAGCTGTTCAGCAGTCTAATGACTTGGGGGTAGAAGCTGTTCAGCAGTCTAATGACTTGGAGGTAGAAGCTGTTCAGCAGTCTAATGACTTGGAGGTAGAAGCTGTTCAGCAGTCTAATGACTTGGGGGTAGAAGCTGTTCAGCAGTCTGATGGCTTGGGGGTAGAAGCTGTTCAGCAGTCTGATGGCTTGGGGGTAGAAGCTGTTCAGCAGTCTGATGGCTTGGGGGTAGAAGCTGTTCAGCAGTCTGATGGCTTGGGGTAGAAGATGTTCAGCAGTCTGATGGCTTGTAGGTAGAAGCTGTTCAGCAGTCTGAATGCTTGGGGGTAGACGCTGTTCAGCAGTCTGATGGCTTGGGGGTAGACGCTGTTCAGCAGTCTGATGGCTTGGGGGTAGACGCTGTTCAGCAGTCTGATGGCTTGGGGGTAGACGCTGTTCAGCAGTCTGATGGCTTGGGGGTAGAAGCTGTTCAGCAGTCTGATGGCTTGGGGGTAGAAGCTGTTCAGCAGTCTGATGGCTTGGGGGTAGAAGCTGTTCAGCAGTCTAATGACTTGGGGGTAGAAGCTGTTCAGCAGTCTAATGACTTGGAGGTAGAAGCTGTTCAGCAGTCTAATGACTTGGAGGTAGAAGCTGTTCAGCAGTCTAATGACTTGGGGGTAGAAGCTGTTCAGCAGTCTGATTGCTTGGGGGTAGAAGCTGTTCAGCAGTCTGATGGCTTGGGGGTAGAAGCTGTTCAGCAGTCTGATGGCTTGGGGTAGAAGCTGTTCAGCAGTCTGATGGCTTGGGGGTAGAAGCTGTTCAGCAGTCTTATGGCTTTGGGGTAGAAGCTGTTCAGCAGTCTTATGGCTTGGGGGTAGAAGCTGTTCAGCAGTCTGATGGCTTGGGGGTAGAAGCTGTTCAGCAGTCTGATGGCTTGGGGGTAGAAGCTGTTCAGCAGTCTGATGGCTTGGGGTAGAAGCTGTTCAGCAGCCTTATGGCTTGGGGGTAGAAGCTGTTCAGCAGTCTTATGGCTTGGGGGTAGAAGCTGTTCAGCAGTCTGATGGCTTGGGGGTAGAAGCTGTTCAGCAGTCTGATGGCTTGGGGGTAGAAGCTGTTCAGCAGTCTTATGGCTTGGGGGTAGAAGCTGTTCAGCAGTCTGATGGCTTGGGGGTAGAAGCTTTTCAGCAGTCTGATGGCTTGGGGGTAGAAGCTGTTCAGCAGTCTGATGGCTTGGGGGTAGAAGCTGTTCAGCAGTCTTATGGCTTGGGGGTAGAAGCTGTTCAGCAGTCTTATGGCTTGGGGGTAGAAGCTGTTCAGCAGTCTTATGGCTTGGGGGTAGAAGCTGTTCAGCAGTCTTATGGCTTGGGGGTAGAAGCTGTTCAGCAGTCTTATGGCTTGGGGGTAGAAGCTGTTCAGCAGTCTTATGGCTTGGGGTAGAAGCTGTTCAGCAGTCTTATGGCTTGGGGGTAGAAGCTGTTCAGCAGTCTGATGGCTTGGGGGTAGAAGCTGTTCAGCAGTCTGATTGCTTGGGGGTAGAAGCTGTTCAGCAGTCTTATGGCTTGGGGGTAGAAGCTGTTCAGCAGTCTTATGGCTTGGGGGTAGAATCTGTTCAGCAGTCTTATGGCTTGGGGGTAGAAGCTGTTCAGCAGTCTAATGACTTGGAGGTAGAAGCTGTTCAGCAGTCTAATGACTTGGGGGTAGAAGCTGTTCAGCAGTCTGATTGCTTGGGGGTAGAAGCTGTTCAGCAGTCTGATGGCTTGGGGGTAGAAGCTGTTCAGCAGTCTGATGGCTTGGGGTAGAAGCTGTTCAGCAGTCTGATGGCTTGGGGGTAGAAGCTGTTTAGCAGTCTTATGGCTTTGGGGTAGAAGCTGTTCAGCAGTCTTATGGCTTGGGGGTAGAAGCTGTTCAGCAGTCTGATGGCTTGGGGGTAGAAGCTGTTCAGCAGTCTGATGGCTTGGGGGTAGAAGCTGTTCAGCAGTCTGATGGCTTGGGGTAGAAGCTGTTCAGCAGCCTTATGGCTTGGGGGTAGAAGCTGTTCAGCAGTCTTATGGCTTGGGGGTAGAAGCTGTTCAGCAGTCTGATGGCTTGGGGGTAGAAGCTGTTCAGCAGTCTGATGGCTTGGGGGTAGAAGCTGTTCAGCAGTCTTATGGCTTGGGGGTAGAAGCTGTTCAGCAGTCTGATGGCTTGGGGGTAGAAGCTTTTCAGCAGTCTGATGGCTTGGGGGTAGAAGCTGTTCAGCAGTCTGATGGCTTGGGGGTAGAAGCTGTTCAGCAGTCTTATGGCTTGGGGGTAGAAGCTGTTCAGCAGTCTTATGGCTTGGGGGTAGAAGCTGTTCAGCAGTCTTATGGCTTGGGGGTAGAAGCTGTTCAGCAGTCTTATGGCTTGGGGGTAGAAGCTTTTCAGCAGTCTAATGACTTGGGGGTAGAAGCTGTTCAGCAGTCTAATGACTTGGAGGTAGAAGCTGTTCAGCAGTCTAATGACTTGGAGGTAGAAGCTGTTCAGCAGTCTAATGACTTGGGGGTAGAAGCTGTTCAGCAGTCTGATTGCTTGGGGGTAGAAGCTGTTCAGCAGTCTGATGGCTTGGGGGTAGAAGCTGTTCAGCAGTCTGATGGCTTGGGGTAGAAGCTGTTCAGCAGTCTGATGGCTTGGGGGTAGAAGCTGTTCAGCAGTCTTATGGCTTTGGGGTAGAAGCTGTTCAGCAGTCTTATGGCTTGGGGGTAGAAGCTGTTCAGCAGTCTGATGGCTTGGGGGTAGAAGCTGTTCAGCAGTCTGATGGCTTGGGGGTAGAAGCTGTTCAGCAGTCTGATGGCTTGGGGTAGAAGCTGTTCAGCAGCCTTATGGCTTGGGGGTAGAAGCTGTTCAGCAGTCTTATGGCTTGGGGGTAGAAGCTGTTCAGCAGTCTGATGGCTTGGGGGTAGAAGCTGTTCAGCAGTCTGATGGCTTGGGGGTAGAAGCTGTTCAGCAGTCTTATGGCTTGGGGGTAGAAGCTGTTCAGCAGTCTGATGGCTTGGGGGTAGAAGCTTTTCAGCAGTCTGATGGCTTGGGGGTAGAAGCTGTTCAGCAGTCTGATGGCTTGGGGGTAGAAGCTGTTCAGCAGTCTTATGGCTTGGGGGTAGAAGCTGTTCAGCAGTCTTATGGCTTGGGGGTAGAAGCTGTTCAGCAGTCTTATGGCTTGGGGGTAGAAGCTGTTCAGCAGTCTTATGGCTTGGGGGTAGAAGCTGTTCAGCAGTCTTATGGCTTGGGGGTAGAAGCTGTTCAGCAGTCTTATGGCTTGGGGTAGAAGCTGTTCAGCAGTCTTATGGCTTGGGGGTAGAAGCTGTTCAGCAGTCTGATGGCTTGGGGGTAGAAGCTGTTCAGCAGTCTGATGGCTTGGGGGTAGAAGCTGTTCAGCAGTCTTATGGCTTGGGGGTAGAAGCTGTTCAGCAGTCTTATGGCTTGGGGGTAGAATCTGTTCAGCAGTCTTATGGCTTGGGGGTAGAAGCTGTTCAGCAGTCTAATGACTTGGAGGTAGAAGCTGTTCAGCAGTCTAATGACTTGGGGGTAGAAGCTGTTCAGCAGTCTGATTGCTTGGGGGTAGAAGCTGTTCAGCAGTCTGATGGCTTGGGGGTAGAAGCTGTTCAGCAGTCTGATGGCTTGGGGTAGAAGCTGTTCAGCAGTCTGATGGCTTGGGGGTAGAAGCTGTTCAGCAGTCTTATGGCTTTGGGGTAGAAGCTGTTCAGCAGTCTTATGGCTTGGGGGTAGAAGCTGTTCAGCAGTCTGATGGCTTGGGGGTAGAAGCTGTTCAGCAGTCTGATGGCTTGGGGGTAGAAGCTGTTCAGCAGTCTGATGGCTTGGGGTAGAAGCTGTTCAGCAGCCTTATGGCTTGGGGGTAGAAGCTGTTCAGCAGTCTTATGGCTTGGGGGTAGAAGCTGTTCAGCAGTCTGATGGCTTGGGGGTAGAAGCTGTTCAGCAGTCTGATGGCTTGGGGGTAGAAGCTGTTCAGCAGTCTTATGGCTTGGGGGTAGAAGCTGTTCAGCAGTCTGATGGCTTGGGGGTAGAAGCTTTTCAGCAGTCTGATGGCTTGGGGGTAGAAGCTGTTCAGCAGTCTGATGGCTTGGGGGTAGAAGCTGTTCAGCAGTCTTATGGCTTGGGGGTAGAAGCTGTTCAGCAGTCTTATGGCTTGGGGGTAGAAGCTGTTCAGCAGTCTTATGGCTTGGGGGTAGAAGCTGTTCAGCAGTCTTATGGCTTGGGGGTAGAAGCTGTTCAGCAGTCTTATGGCTTGGGGGTAGAAGCTGTTCAGCAGTCTTATGGCTTGGGGTAGAAGCTGTTCAGCAGTCTTATGGCTTGGGGGTAGAAGCTGTTCAGCAGTCTGATGGCTTGGGGGTAGAAGCTGTTCAGCAGTCTGATGGCTTGGGGGTAGAAGCTGTTCAGCAGTCTTATGGCTTGGGGGTAGAAGCTGTTCAGCAGTCTTATGGCTTGGGGGTAGAATCTGTTCAGCAGTCTTATGGCTTGGGGGTAGAAGCTGTTCAGCAGTCTTATGGCTTGGGGGTAGAAGCTGTTCAGCAGTCTTATGGCTTGGGGGTAGAAGCTGTTCAGCAGTCTTATGGCTTGGGGGTAGAAGCTGTTCAGCAGTCGTATGGCTTGGGGTTAGAAGCTGTTAAGGAACCTTTAAGTCCTAGACTTGACGCTCTGGTACCGCTTGCCTTGCGGCAGCAGAGAGAACAGTCTATGACTTGGGTGACTGGAGTCTTTCACATTTATGTTGTAAGGCTGCATGATGCGACTCTAATGATGATTTGACAAAAGTCGCTTGAAAGGCATGACCTCTGCTTTGTTTTTTTTGTGCAGGCTGTACACACTTCATCAGTCTCTCATTCACAAATTGACAAGCACTTGATAATGCTTCGAAATTCCCAGCGGTATCCCCTTTGTGTGGCTATAATGCATCCAACAAAAAAAAATCCATGCCTTTTGTGGCCAGTTCCTGTTGTTCCCTTCTCCCTGATTGCTGCGTTTGCTTTGAAGGACCTCTCACTCATACGGCTCTCCGTCACATGATCAAGTCATTCTCACAGGCTACAAGTGAAGACAGACTCTCCGGGGACACAACGCCCTTATCCAGTTCCCGAGCTGCATATTGAAGACATTGGAAGAACTGTCCGCATTTACTTTTCGTCAGCCCATAAGATGAGTAGGCCTAACGAACAGCAAAAGCACTAGCCTATGTCCCCCATAGTTCAAACATCTACCTGTTCTATTCCGTGCGAGAAATACATTTTCCAAACATAGTCTGGGACAGTTGTGGGATATGATAGATCCCAAATGAATACAACCACTAGCATCAAACGATTAGTCTGTTTCTTCACATTATAAGCGCAGCAATGTGCACAAGGCAGTAAGTGTTCCATCAGCGGAAAAACACCATTATCAAAAGTGACCACAAATGCAATTATTCATTTTTTATAGTGAAAATTATCTCTCCCAAAACTTGAAACTCACATGCAGCTTATGTTTGCCAGATAGGCTCTATACACCCCTTGAAAAAGCAGATTAATGTGCTTAATTTTAAGATTTTATTTGGCCACTTTAGTTGTGATACAAACCTTATCAAAATATATAGGCCTATGGGCCTATGGGTTAAATGAGGTGTGCGACTATGATTAGAAAAAAGTTGCAAAAAAAAGGCATTGTTTCTTGCCTTCAACTGGGCATCATTCACAAGTGATGGGCTAATATTGTCACCCATTGATTTTATCTGGTCTTTACATATACATATGAAATCACTTTTGATTTAGAATGGACCATTATCATGCACCTGTATCGAATCAGGGGCAGCTCCAAAAACAACAAAAACACAAAAAAATGAGAGCCCTTAATAAATAGCGAATGGAGGACGATTATCCCGTGGTTCCTTTTCAGGGCAGCCAGGCAGGCTATACTCCTGTCGTAAAGACAAGCAATAGGCCTAGCCTATAGAAAGCTGACGGGATCCTCCTCTTTTTAATAGAGGCCAATAGAGGCCGTTTCCTCTCGCAATTGCATAGCCTATAGAAATGTTGCGCCACATGAGCTCATGGGCTCTCATGAAGTGTTTGATTTAGATTTCCGATTAGATTTGCATTGATGTCAGAGTGATTACAGGGACAATAGAGTGCTGAGTACCAGGCAGTTAGGAAGTTTGGTAGGTTACTAATGACCATCAGCAGCGTCAGAGCTTGAAGAAACCTAATTACTAAATGGTCACATGGAATTTGACTGCCTTGTGACCGCCGGTGTGGCGGTAATACGGTCACCGCAGCAGCCTGAATACAATGTTAGGAAGGTGTTCCTAATGTTTGCCTTAATCAGTGTATATACATACAATGTACTTCTAACAATGCTCATGACCAACTGCTAAAAACATGAAGTAGTTTGCCGGAAGCAGAACGCCGTGAACCTTTGTTTTATGACGTTGTGCAGGTATGCTATAAAGAAGTTGAAAGGAGAGAGAGGGACAGAGGGGACAGCGTGGCGGAGGGAGAGGGACAGAGGGGACAGAGGAGACAGAGGGGACAGAGGGGACAGAGTGGCGGAGAGAGAGGGACAGAAGGGACAGAGGGGACAGAGTGGCAGAGAGAGAGGGACAGAGTGGCGGAGAGAGAGGGACAGAGGGGACAATGTGGCGGAGGGAGAGGGACAGAGGGGACAGAGGGGACAGAGTGGCGGAGAGAGGAACAGAGGGGACAGAGAGAGAGGGACAGAGGGGACAGAGTGGTGGAGAGAGAGAGACAGAGTGGTGGAGAGAGGAACAGAGGGGACAGAGAGAGAGGAACAGAGGGGACAGAGTGGTGGAGAGAGAGGGACAGAGTGGTGGAGAGAGGAACAGAGGGGACAGAGAGAGAGGGACAGAGGGGACAGAGTGGTGGAGAGAGAGGGACAGAGGGGACAGAGAGAGAGGGACAGAGGGGACAGAGTGGTGGAGAGAGAGGGACAGAGTGGTGGAGAGAGGAACAGAGGGGACAGAGAGAGAGGAACAGAGGGGACAGAGTGGTGGAGAGAGAGGGACAGAGGGGACAGAGAGAGAGGGACAGAGGGGACCGAGTGGTGGAGAGAGAGGGACAGAGTGGTGGAGAGAGGAACAGAGGGGACAGAGAGAGAGGAACAGAGGGGACAGAGTGGCGGAGAGAGGAACAGAGGGGACAGAGAGAGAGGGACAGAGGGGACAGGGTGGCGGAGAGAGGAACAGAGGGGACAGAGAGAGAGGGACAGAGGGGACAGAGTGGTGGAGAGAGAGGGACAGAGTGGTGGAGAGAGGAACAGAGGGGACAGAGAGAGAGGAACAGAGGGGACAGAGGGGACAGAGTGGCAAAGAGAGAGGGACAGAGTGGCGGAGAGAGAGGGACAGAGGGGACAGAGGGGACAGAGTGGCAGAAAGAGAAGGATGGGGAGAGCTGGGAAGAGGGGGTTGGAGCGAGAGAGGGAGGGAGTGAGTGAGAGATGGAGGGAGTGAAGGAGGGGTGATCCTGGGGGTTGGGTGACTCATCGGTGTGTGTGTGTGTGTGTGTGTGTGTGTGTGTGTGTGTGTGTGTGTGTGTGTGTGTGTGTGTGTGTGTGTGTGTGTGTGTGTGTGTGTGTGTGTGTGTGTGTGTGTGTGTGTGTGTGTGTGTGCGTCACTGCTACTGCTGGAGGAGGAGATAGTGGAGAGGTCTACGCATTTAATTACTACCTAGCACACATACAAACACACACACAGACATAAACACACACACACATAAACACACACACACACACACAGACATAAACACACACACACACACACACGCACACACACACAGACATAAACACACACACACACACACACAGACATAAACACACTAGCATTGCAAATACAAGTAAACTCTCTAACCCCAAAATACCAAATGGTAGCCCCTGGCCAGAATGATGTCACCACCAAAGGTTACCAAAGCAAAATAGATATTTAGATATTACTGGGTAATATTACTGGGTGATATTACTGGGTGATATTACTGAGTGATAATACTGGGTGATATTACTGAGTTATATTACTGGGTGATATTACTGGGTGATATTACTGGGTGATATTACTGAGTGATATTACTGGGTGATATTACTGAGTTATATTACTGGGTGATATTACTGAGTGATATTACTGAGTGATATTACTGGGTGATATTACTGGGTGATATTACTGAGTTCTATTACAGGGTGATATTACTGAGTGATACTACTGGGTGATATTACTGAGTGATATTACTGAGTGATACTACTGGGTGATATTACTGAGTGATATTACTGGGTGATATTACTGAGTTATATTACTGGGTGATATTACTGGGTGATATTACTGGGTGATATTACTGGGTGATATTACTGAGTGATATTACTGGGTGATATTACTGGGTGATATTACTGGGTGATATTACTGAATGATTTTACTGAGTGATATTACTGGGTGATATTACTGGGTGATATTACTGGGTGATATTACTGGGTGATATTACTGGGTGATATTACTGAGTGATATTACTGGGTGATATTACTGGGTGATATTACTGGGTGATATTACTGAGTGATATTACTGGGTGATATTACTGGGTGATATTACTGAGTGATATTACTGGGTGATATTACTGGGTGATATTACTGAGTTATATTACAGAGTGATATTACAGAGTGATATTACTGGGTGATATTACTGAGTGATATTACTGAGTGATATTACTGGGTGATATTACTGGGTTATATTACTGGGTGATATTACTGAGTTATATTACTGGGTGATATTACTGAGTGATATTACTGAGTGATATTACTGGGTGATATTACTGGGTGATATTACTGGTTGATATTACTGAGTGATAATACTGGGTGAAATTACTGGGTGATATTACTGGGTGATATTACTGAGTGATGTTAATGAGTGATATTCATAGTATGGTGATCTGGAGTGATGTTAATGAGTGATATTCATAGTATGGTGATATGTAGTGATGTTAATGAGTGACATTCATAGTATGGTGATATGGAGTGATGTTAATGAGTGACATTCATAGTATGGTAATATGGAGTGATGTTAATGAGTGACATTCATAGTATGGTTATATGGAGTGATGTTAATGAGTGACATTCATAGTATGGTGATATGGAGTGATGTTAATGAGTGATATTCATAGTATGGTGATATGGAGTGATGTTAATGAGTGATATTCATAGTATGGTGATATGGAGTGATGTTAATGAGTGATATTCATAGTATGGTGATATGGAGTGATGTTAATGAGTGATATTCATAGTATGGTGATATGGAGTGATGTTAATGAGTGATATTCATAGTATGGTGATATGGAGTGATGTTAATGAGTGATATTCATAGTATGGTGATATGGAGTGATGTTAATGAGTGATATTCATAGTATGGTGATCTGGAGTGATGTTTAGCAACAAAAGAAAAATTATTATTTATTATTAAATACAAAACATACAGGTCTTACTCAGGAAAGGTCGAGGAGGAAATTATCAAACAGTAGAAAAACTACCTGTCACATCTGTGAACCCCATTATTAAGGCTGGGATTCATTCAAACCCACCATAGCAATGTTTACAGTGTCTTTATTTACAAATGTCATCCTGTGTCCGTAATCTTCTAATTCGGTAAAGTGAAAGCATATCTGTGAGGGGAATCAGCTCTTCTAGTGAGTCTAGATTTTTATACAGTACCCTAGACCAGTCTGTAGTTTATATACAGTACCCTAGACCGGTCTGTAGCTGTAGTTTTTATACAGTACCCTAGACCGGTCTATAGTTGTAGTTTATATACAGTACCCTAGACCAGTCTGTAGTTTTTATACAGTACCCTAGACCAGTCTGTAGTTTATATACAGTACCCTAGACCAGTCTGTAGTTTTTATACAGTACCCTAGACCAGTCTGTAGTTTTTATACAGTACCCTAGACCGGTCTGTAGTTGTAGTTTATATACAGTACCCTAGACCGGTCTGTGGTTGTAGTTTTTATACAGTACCCAAGACTAGTCTGTGGTTGTAGTTTATATACAGTACCCTAGACCGGTCTGTGGTTGTAGTTTATATACAGTACCCAAGACTAGTCTGTGGTTGTAGTTTATATACAGTACCCTAGACCGGTCTGTAGTTGTAGTTTATATACAGTACCCTAGACCGGTCTGTGGTTGTAGTTTATATACAGTACCCTAGACTGGTCTGTATGTCACGCCCTGGTCAAAGTATTTTGTGTTTATCTTCATTTATTTGGTCAGGCCAGGGTGTGGCATGGGTTTTTGTATGTGGTGTGTATGTATGGGGATTGTGGCTTAGTGGGGTTTTCTAGGTAAGTCTATGGCTGTCTGAATTGGTTCTCAATCAGAGGCAGGTGTTTATCGTTGTCTCTGATTGGGAACCATATTTAGGCAGCCATATTCTTTGAGTGTTTCGTGGGTGATTGTTCCTGTCTCTGTGTTCACCAGATAGGCTGTATAGGTTTTCATGTTACGTTTGTTATTTTTTGTATTGTTCGTGTTTCATCATTCATTAAAGATGTATCGAATCAACCACGCTGCATTTTGGTCCGACTCTCCTTCAACCGAAGAAAACCGTAACACTGTAGTTGTAGTTTATATACAGTACCCTAGACCGGTCTGTAGTTCTAGTTTATATACAGTACCCTAGACCGGTCTGTAGTTCTAGTTTATATACAGTACCCTAGACCGGTCTGTGGTTGTAGTTTTTATACAGTACCCAAGACTAGTCTGTAGTTCTAGTTTATATACAGTACCCTAGACCGGTCTGTAGTTCTAGTTTATATACAGTACCCTAGACCGGTCTGTAGTTCTAGTTTATATACAGTACCCTAGACCGGTCTGTAGTTCTAGTTTATATACAGTACCCTAGACCGGTCTATAGTTGTAGTTTATATACAGTACCCTAGACCAGTCTGTAGTTCTAGTTTATATACAGTACCCTAGACCAGTCTGTGGTTGTAGTTTATATACAGTACCCTAGACCAGTCTGTAGTTTTTATACAGTACCCTAGACCAGTCTGTGGTTGTAGTTTATATACAGTACCCTAGACCAGTCTGTGGTTGTAGTTTATATACAGTACCCAAGACTAGTCTGTGGTTGTAGTTTTTATACAGTACCCTAGACCAGTCTGTGGTTGTAGTTTATATACAGTACCCTAGACCAGTCTGTGGTTGTAGTTTATATACAGTACCCTAGACCAGTCTGTAGTTTTTATACAGTACCCTAGACCGGTCTGTAGTTGTAGTTTATATACAGTACCCTAGACCAGTCTGTAGTTTTTATACAGTACCCTAGACCAGTCTGTAGTTTATATACAGTACCCTAGACCAGTCTGTAGTTTTTATACAGTACCCTAGACCAGTCTGTAGTTTATATACAGAACCCTAGACCAGTCTGTAGTTTATATACAGTACCCTAGACCAGTCTGTAGTTTTTATACAGTACCCTAGACCAGTCTGTAGTTGTAGTTTATATACAGTACCCTAGACCAGTCTGTAGTTTTTATACAGTACCCTAGACCAGTCTGTAGTTTATATACAGAACCCTAGACCAGTCTGTAGTTTTTATACAGTACCCTAGACCAGTCTGTAGTTTATATACAGAACCCTAGACCAGTCTGTAGTTTTTATACAGTACCCTAGACCAGTCTGTAGTTTTTATACAGTACCCTAGACCGGTCTGTGGTTGTAGTTTATATACAGTACCCTAGACCAGTCTGTAGTTTATATACAGTACCCTAGACCGGTCTGTAGTTGTAGTTTATAAACAGTACCCTAGACCGGTCTGTGATTTAAGTTGACCATGGGAAAAAGAGCTACTGCGTAAATACAGAAATGCGGGTTTGATTTAATTGAGCCTTTAATAACTGACAAACAGTTGTTTTGAAACAGAATTTTAAAGTATTTAATTTCAAACCTGAATCTGAATTTGTACTGGAGAAATCGAAAAAAAAAACATTTTGGTTAAACTTCAACAAACAACAAACAAACTTCAAGTTTGTAAAGTTTATACACAAGGAATTAATTGAATATTGAGAATATACATTTACAGATATGTACAGCTGAATTCAATATTATGTCAATGTATTTAACAATTCTATATGCGCAAATAAAACTTTATCTAAATATTGAATCAAAATGCAGGTTCTGTTGGCACTAATATAGCTCCATAATTTATTTCCTGTTTCTTAAAGGATTGGACCCTTTTTTTTCAATTTTCACCTAAAATGTCATACCCAAATCTAACTTCCTGTAGCTCAGGACCTAAAATGACATACCCAAATCTAACTTCCTGTAGCTCAGGACCTAAAATGTCATACCCAAATCTAACTTCCTGTAGCTCAGGACCTAAAATGACATACCCAAATCTAACTTCCTGTAGCTCAGGACCTAAAATGACATACCCAAATCTAACTTCCTGTAGCTCAGGACCTAAAATGACATACCCAAATCTAACTTCCTGTAGCTCAGGACCTAAAATGACATACCCAAATCTAACTTCCTGTAGCTCAGGACCTAAAATGTCATACCCAAATCTAACTTCCTGTAGCTCAGGACCTAAAATGACATACCCAAATCTAACTTCCTGTAGCTCAGGACCTAAAATGTCATACCCAAATCTAACTTCCTGTAGCTCAGGACCTAAAATGACATACCCAAATCTAACTTCCTGTAGCTCAGGACCTAAAATGTCATACCCAAATCTAACTTCCTGTAGCTCAGGACCTAAAATGACATACCCAAATCTAACTTCCTGTAGCTCAGGACCTAAAATGACATACCCAAATCTAACTTCCTGTAGCTCAGGCCCTAAAATGACATACCCAAATCTAACTTCCTGTAGCTCAGGACCTAAAATGTCATACCCAAATCTAACTGCCTGTAGCTCAGGACCTAAAATGACATACCCAAATCTAACTGCCTGTAGCTCAGGACCTAAAATGACATACCCAAATCTAACTTCCTGTAGCTCAGGACCTAAAATGACATACCCAAATCTAACTTCCTGTAGCTCAGGACCTAAAATGACATACCCAAATCTAACTTCCTGTAGCTCAGGACCTAAAATGTCATACCCAAATCTAACTGCCTGTAGCTCAGGACCTAAAATGACATACCCAAATCTAACTTCCTGTAGCTCAGGACCTAAAATGTCATACCCAAATCTAACTGCCTGTAGCTCAGGACCTAAAATGACATACCCAAATCTAACTGCCTGTAGCTCAGGACCTAAAATGTCATACCCAAATCTAACTGCCTGTAGCTCAGGACCTAAAATGACATACCAAAATCTAACTGCCTGTAGCTCAGGACCTAAAATGTCATACCCAAATCTAACTGCCTGTAGCTCAGGACCTAAAATGACATACCCAAATCTAACTGCCTGTAGACCAGGACCTAAAATGACGTACCCAAATCTAACTTCCTGTAGCTCAGGACCTAAAATGACATACCCAAATCTAACTGCCTGTAGCTCAGGACCTAAAATGTCATACCCAAATCTAACTGCCTGTAGCTCAGGACCTAAAATGTCATACCCAAATCTAACTGCCTGTAGCTCAGGACCTAAAATGTCATACCCAAATCTAACTGCCTGTAGCTCAGGACCTAAAATGTCATACCCAAATCTAACTGCCTGTAGTTTAGGACCTGAAGCAAGGATATGCATATTGTTGGTACCATTTGAAAGGAAACACTTTGACGTTTGTAGAAATGTGAAATGAATATAGGAGAATATAACACATTAGATCTGGTAAAATATAATACATCTTTGAGAGAAAGGCCATACATTCAGATAGGAGTCTAGGTGTAACTTAGATTGTGGCCAACAGATGGCAGCAGTGTGTGTGCAATGCTTCAGACTGATCAAGTGAAGAATTACATGACTACACAATATGTTGTATTAAGTCTGCCAGGAGTTGGCCCAAATGTGCCGAATAGGTCAATTGATATATTTTCAAGTACATAACTATAAAGAACATGCAAAAATGATATGGTAATGAAAATGTTTAGTTTAAACACTCCCAGGAATGTCATACATGATGGATCATTAGCTTATACACTAATTTTCACGCATCTAGAGGGCCGGTCGGGGTGGGTGTGAAGTCAGAGACAGCAGTAGGGTCAAACTGCAGACCCCAGTTCCTACATTTAAATATAAAATTTAATTTTATAAAACAAAACTATGCTACATTTTATCTCTGGGACCCTCAGGATGATAATCAGAGCCAGATTACTGAATGTAAGTACATTATTTACCTTCATAGGTGAATCTATCAAACCAGTTGTCGTGATATAAGCTTTTTGTTCTTGCGCACTCTCCTCAAACAATAGTATGGTATTTATTTAGCTGTAATCGCAACTGTAAATTGGATACTGCAGTTAGATTAACAATAATTTAAGCTTTCTGCCCATATAAGACATGTCTATGTCCCGGAATGTTGGCTTTTGTATACAACATCATTCTAGTCACATTAGCTCACATTAGCAACAACTGTCCCGGTTTAGGGACACCAATCCTGTAGTTAAATTGGTTGTCATTCCAAAGGTTTGAAATATAAACAATAATACAAGACTTGACGTCCTTGCAGTGGACTAAGAGTATAAATAATAAAGAAGAAGAGGTCAGAAAGTAGAACTATGTCATTTCTATGCTAGAAGTACTAGGCTATACATCCTATAGATGTTTCCAAGCCATGTTCTTGAAAAGATAACTTGACATGTGCCTAAAGCAGGGGATTCAAACTGACACAAATGACAGACATCACATGGAACTGCACTGGACTTGTAGATCGTTGAATCTGAAGGAACAGCAGTCACACCACCAACCTACTACAGTCACAGCCGTCACACCACCAACCTACTACAGTCACAGCCGTCACACCACCAACCTACTACAGTCACAGCCATCACACCACCAACCTACTACAGTCACACCACCAACCTACTACAGTCACACCACCAACCTACTACAGTCACACCACCAACCTACTACAGTCACAGCCGTCACACCACCAACCTACTACAGTCACAGCCATCACACCACCAACCTACTACAGTCACAGCCATCACACCACCAACCTACTACAGTCACACCACCAACCTACTACAGTCACAGCCATCACACCACCAACCTACTACAGTCACAGCACCAACCTACTACAGTCACACCACCAACCTAATACAGTCACAGCCGTCACACCACCAACCTACTACAGTCACACTACCAACCTACTACAGTCACAGCCATCACACCACCAACCTACTACAGTCACAGCCATCACACTACCAACCTACTACAGTCACAGCCATCACACCACCAACCTACTACAGTCACACCACCAACCTACTACAGTCACACCACCAACCTACTACAGTCACAGCCATCACACTACCAACCTACTACAGTCACAGCCATCACACCACCAACCTACTACAGTCACACCACCAACCTACTACAGTCACAGCACCAACCTACTACAGTCACATCACCAACCTACTACAGTCACACCACCAACCTACTACAGTCACAGCCGTCACACCACCAACCTACTACAGTCACACCACCATCCTACTACAGTCACACCACCAACCTACTACAGTCACAGCCGTCACACCACCAACCTACTACAGTCACAGCCATCACACTACCAACCTACTACAGTCACAGCCATCACACCACCAACCTACTACAGTCACACCACCAACCTACTACAGTCACACCACCAACCTACTACAGTCACACCACCAACCTACTACAGTCACAGCCATCACACTACCAACCTACTACAGTCACAGCCATCACACCACCAACCTACTACAGTCACACCACCAACCTACTACAGTCACAGCACCAACCTACTACAGTCACAGCCATCACACTACCAACCTACTACAGTCACAGCCATCACACTACCAACCTACTACAGTCACACCACCAACCTACTACAGTCACAGCACCAACCTACTACAGTCACAGCCATCACACTACCAACCTACTACAGTCACAGCCGTCACACCACCAACCTACTACAGTCACAGCCATCACACCACCAACCTACTACAGTCACACCACCAACCTACTACAGTCACAGCCATCACACCACCAACCTACTACAGTCACACCACCAGCCTACTACAGTCACACCACCAACCTACTACAGTCACAGCCGTCACACCACCAACCTACTACAGTCACAGCCGTCACACCACCAACCTACTACAGTCACACCACCAACCTACTACAGTCACACCACCAGCCTACTACAGTCACACCACCAACCTACTACAGTCACAGCCATCACACCACCAACCTACTACAGTCACACCACCAGCCTACTACAGTCACACCACCAACCTACTACAGTCACAGCCGTCACACCACCAACCTACTACAGTCACAGCCGTCACACCACCAACCTACTACAGTCACACCACCAACCTACTACAATCACACCACCAACCTACTACAGTCACACCACCAACCTACTACAGTCACACCACCAACCTACTACAGTCACAGCCGTCACACCACCAACCTACTACAGTCACAGCCATCACACCACCAACCTACTACAGTCACAGCCATCACACCACCAACCTACTACAGTCACACCACCAACCTACTACAGTCACAGCCATCACACCACCAACCTACTACAGTCACAGCCATCACACCACCAACCTACTACAGTCACAGCCATCACACCACCAACCTACTACAATCACAGCCGTCACACCACCAACCTACTACAGTCACACCACCAACCTACTACAGTCACAGCCGTCACACCACCAACCTACTACAGTCACACCACCAACCTACTACAGTCACAGCCATCACACCACCAACCTACTACAGTCACATCACCAACCTACTACAGTCACAGCACCAACCTACTACAGTCACAGCCATCACACCACCAACCTACTACAGTCACAGCACCAACCTACTACAGTCACAGCACCAACCTACTACAGTCACAGCCATCACACCACCAACCTACTACAGTCACAGCCATCACACCACCAACCTACTACAGTCACAGCCGTCACACCACCAACCTACTACAGTCACACCACCAGCCTACTACAGTCACACCACCAACCTACTACAGTCACAGCACCAGCCTACACAGCCGTCACACCACCAACCTACTACAGTCACATCACCAACCTACTACAGTCACACCACCAACCTACTACAGTCACACCACCAACCTACTACAGTCACACCACCAGCCTACTACAGTCACATCACCAACCTACTACAGTCACACCACCAACCTACTACAGTCACACTACCAACCTACTACAGTCACAGCCATCACACCACCAACCTACTACAGTCACAGCCATCACACTACCAACCTACTACAATCACAGCCGTCACACCACCAACCTACTACAGTCACACCACCAACCTACTACAGTCACAGCCGTCACACCACCAACCTACTACAGTCACACCACCAACCTACTACAGTCACAGCCATCACACCACCAACCTACTACAGTCACATCACCAACCTACTACAGTCACAGCACCAACCTACTACAGTCACAGCCATCACACCACCAACCTACTACAGTCACAGCACCAACCTACTACAGTCACAGCACCAACCTACTACAGTCACAGCCATCACACCACCAACCTACTACAGTCACAGCCATCACACCACCAACCTACTACAGTCACAGCCGTCACACCACCAACCTACTACAGTCACACCACCAGCCTACTACAGTCACACCACCAACCTACTACAGTCACAGCACCAGCCTACACAGCCGTCACACCACCAACCTACTACAGTCACATCACCAACCTACTACAGTCACACCACCAACCTACTACAGTCACACCACCAACCTACTACAGTCACACCACCAGCCTACTACAGTCACATCACCAACCTACTACAGTCACACCACCAACCTACTACAGTCACACTACCAACCTACTACAGTCACAGCCATCACACCACCAACCTACTACAGTCACACCACCAACCTACTACAGTCACACCACCAACCTACTACAGTCACACCACCAACCTACTACAGTCACACCACCAACCTACTACAGTCACACCACCAACCTACTACAGTCACACCACCAACCTACTACAGTCACACCACCAGCCTACTACAGTCACACCACCAACCTACTACAGTCACAGCCATCACACCACCAACCTACTACAGTCACACCACCAACCTACTACAGTCACACCACCAACCTACTACAGTCACACCACCAACCTACTACAGTCACAGCCATCACACCACCAACCTACTACAGTCACAGCCGTCACACCACCAACCTACTACAGTCACACCACCAACCTACTACAGTCACACCACCAACCTACTACAGTCACAGCCGTCACACCACCAACCTACTACAGTCACAGCCATCACACCACCAGCCTACTACAGTCACACCACCAACCTACTACAGTCACACCACCAACCTACTACAGTCACAGCACCAACCTACTACAGTCACACCACCAACCTACTACAGTCACATCACCAACCTACTACAGTCACACCACCAACCTACTACAGTCACAACCATCACACCACCAACCTACTACAGTCACACCACCAACCTACTACAGTCACACCACCAACCTACTACAGTCACAGCCGTCACACCACCAACCTACTACAGTCACAGCCGTCACACCACCAACCTACTACAATCACACCACCAACCTACTACAGTCACAGCCGTCACACCACCAACCTACTACAGTCACAGCCGTCACACCACCAACCTACTACAGTCACAGCCGTCACACCACGAACCTACTACAGTCACAGCCGTCACACCACCAACCTACTACAGTCACACCACCAACCTACTACAGTCACACCACCAACCTACTACAGTCATGCCACCAACCTACTACAGTCACACCACCAACCTACTACAGTCACAGCCGTCACACCACCAACCTACTACAGTCACAGCACCAGCCTACACAGCCATCATAGCACCAGCCTACACAGCCATCATAGCACCAGCCTACA
Source organism: Oncorhynchus clarkii lewisi (assembly GCF_045791955.1). Classification (NCBI taxonomy): domain Eukaryota; kingdom Metazoa; phylum Chordata; class Actinopteri; order Salmoniformes; family Salmonidae; genus Oncorhynchus; species Oncorhynchus clarkii. The sequence goes on from NW_027261020.1 coordinate 82,150, forward strand.
CAGCCATCATACCACCAGCCTACACAGCCGTCACACCACCAACCTACTACAGTCATACCACCAACCTACACAGCCATCATACCACCAGCCTACACAGCCGTCACACCACCAACCTACTACAGTCATACCACCAACCTACACAGCCATCATAGCACCAGTCTACACAGCCGTCACACCACCAACCTACTACCGTCACAGCACCAACCTACTACAGTCACAGCACCAGCCTACACAGCCGTCACACCACCAACCTACTACAGTCACAGCACCAGCCTACACAGCCGTCACACCACCAACCTACTACAGTCATACCACCAACCTACACAGCCATCATAGCACCAGCCTACATAGCCGTCACACCACCAACCTACTACAGTCATACCACCAACCTACACAGCCATCATACCACCAGCCTACACAGCCGTCACACCACCAACCTACTACAGTCATACCACCAACCTACACAGCCATCATAGCACCAGTCTACACAGCCGTCACACCACCAACCTACTACAGTCACAGCACCAGCCTACTACAGTCACAGCACCAACCTACTACAGTCACAGCACCAGCCTACACAGCCGTCACACCACCAACCTACTACAGTCACAGCACCAGCCTACACAGCCGTCACACCACCAACCTACTACAGTCACACCACCAACCTACTACAGTCACACCACCAACCTACTACAGTCACACCACCAGCCTACTACAGTCACAGCACCAACCTACTACAGTCACAGCCATCACACTACCAACCTACTACAGTCACAGCCGTCACACCACCAACCTACTACAGTCACAGCCGTCACACCACCAACCTACTACAGTCACACCACCAACCTACTACAGTCACACCACCAACCTACTACAGTCACAGCCGTCACACCACCAACCTACTACAGTCACAGCCGTCACACCACCAACCTACTACAGTCACACCACCAACCTACTACAGTCACAGCACCAGTGTGTGTGTGAACTATGTGTGTGAGTGCGTGCGTGCGTATTTCTCTTCTCTGAGCTCAAAATCTAACTCATTCACAAAAAGCTTTATAGTCTCTCTCTCTCTCTCTCTCTCTCTCTCTCTCACAGCCCTCCTTGTGTGCCAATTATCCTCTCAGTGGCTTAGAGCCTCCATCTCTAGACAATAGCAGCAATCACAGCCCCCCCCCCCCCCCTTTCTCTCCTCCAATCTCTTTCTTCCGCCACCCGGGAGCCAGGAGAGGGTAATTTTCCCAAACAACGGTGTGCATCGCAGGAAACGGCAAAGACAGAGAGAGAGGGGGAGAGAGAGAGAGGGGGGAGAGAGAGGGAGGAGAGAGAGAGAGGGGGGAGAGAGAGTGAGGGAGGAGAGAGAGAGAGGGAGGAGAGAGAGAGAGAGGGGAGAGAGAGAGAGGGGGGAGAGAGAGAGAGGGAGGAGAGAGAGATAGGGAGGAGAGAGAGAGGGGGAGAGAGAGAGAGAGAGAGAGAGAGAGAGAGAGAGAGAGGAGAGAGAGAGAGAGAGAGGGAGGGGAGAGAGAGGACTCGCTGGGGGAGTGATTTCTCAGGTTACTGGCCCTCTCGGCGATCAGAGAGGCTGATCTGTATACAACACACATACACAAACACAGAAATCATACACACACCCTAAAACACACAACCTTAAACACACACAGGCACCTTTAAAGGAATATTTTTTTTTATGTAATTAGAACTGTAATGATGTGCGGAAAGCCCTTTGTACAAAACAATGCATAGAATGAAGTACACAAACGGTTGAAACCTGTTCTACAGTGGCTTGTGAAAGTATTCACCCCCTTGGCATTTCTCCTATTTTGTTGCCTTACAACCTGGAATTAAAATAGATTTTTGGAGGGGGGAGTGTATCATTTGATTTACACAACATGCCTACCACTTTGAAGATGCAAAATGTTTTTTTTATTGTGAAACAAACAAGAAATAAGACAAAAAAAAACTGAAAACTTGAGCGTGCTTAAACTTCTTATGGCTGGGGGCAGTATTGAGTAGCTTGGATGAATAAGGTGCCCAGAGTAAACTGCCTGTTACTCAGGCCCAGTTGCTAATATATTTATATTATTAGTAGATTTTGATAGAAAACACACTGACGTTTCTAAAACTGTTTGAATGATGACTGTGAGTATAACAGAACTCATATGGCAGGCAAAAACCGTGAGCACGTGTGATCAGAAAAAATCCAACCAGGAAGTGGGAAATCTGAGGTTTGTAGTTTTTCATATTCATATTGTCATATTGCACTTCCTAAGGCTTCCACCTGATGTCAACAGTCTTTAGAACCTTGTTTGATGCTTCTACTGTGAAGGAGGGGGAATGAGAGCTGTTTGTGAGTCAGGGGTCTGGCAGAGTGCCATGAGCTCAGTCTCATGCGCTCACGTGAGAGTTAGCTTGCGTTCCATTGCTTTTCTACAGACAAAGGAATTCTCCGGTTGGAACATTATTGAAGATTTCTGATAAAAGCATCCTAAAGATTGATTCTATACTTCGTTTGACATGTTTCTACGAACTGTAATATGACTTTTCATCTGAACTTTCGCCTGGACTTGCCCGCGCCTCGTGAGTTTGGATTGTGTGCTAAACGCACGAACAAAAAGGAGGTATTTGGACATAAATGATGGCCTTTATCATCACATCAAACATTTATTGTGGAACTGGGATTCTTGGGAGTGCATTCTGATGAAGATCATCAAGGGTAAGTTTATATTTATAATGCTATTTCTGATTTTGTTGACTCCACAACATGGCAGACATCTATATGGCTTGTTTTGTTGTCTGAGCGCTGTACTCAGATTATTACCTGGTGTGCTTTTTCGGTAAAGCTTTTTTGAAATCTGACACAGCGATTGCATTAACTCTTTGGGATAGGGGGCAGCATTTTCACTTTTGGATAAATAGCGTGCCTAATTTCAACTTCCTGCTACTCATGCCAAGAATGTAAGATCTGCATATTATTAGTAGATTTGGATAGAAAACACTCTGAAGTTTCTAAAATTGTTTGAATCATGTCTGTGAGTATAACAGAACTTATGTAGCAAAACCCAGAGGACAAACCATTCAAAACAAATTGATGTCACTCTCGTTTCATTGGATTTCATTGGGAATACAGATTTCTAAGGGACCTTCTTGCAGTTCCTATCGCTTCCACTGGATGTCACCAGTCTTTAGAAATTGGTTGAGGTTTTTCCTTTGTGTAATGAAGAAGTGCGGCCATCTTGAACGAGGGACACTTGTAGTGTACTGTTAGATAGAGGCGCGTGACCAGAAAGCTAGCTTCAGTTTGTTTTCCTCCTGTATTGAACACAGATCATCCCGTCTTCAATTTTATCGATTATTAAATCTAAATACTTTCTGCCATATGAGTTCTGTTATACTCACAGACATGATTCAAACAGTTTTCTAAACTTCAGAGTGTTTTCTATCCAAATATATCTACTAATAATATGCATATCTTATCTTCTGGGGATGAGTAGCAGGCAGTTGAATTGGGCATGCATTTCATCCGTTTGTGAAAATACTGCCCCCTGTCACCAAGAAGTTAAAAAGGTCAACATGGAGCAAGATGGATTACTCAGAGCATACGCAGACCAACTGGAAAATGTCTTCACTGACATTTTCAACCTCTCCCTGACTGTGCCTCATGAAAGCGAAGGTAACCTGCCTAAACGATTACCACCCCGTAGCCCTCACGTTGGTGAAGGAAGTGCTTTGAAAGGCTGGTCATGGCTCACATAAAAACCATCAGGCCGGAAACCCTACACTCACTACAATTCGCATACCGCCAACAGATCCACAGATGACACAATCTCAAAAGCACTCCACACGTCCCTTTCCCACCTGGACAAACGGAACACCTATGTCAGAATGCTGTTAATTGACTACAGCTCAGCGTTCAACACCATAGTACCCTCAAAGCTTATCACTAAGCTAAGCACTCTGGGACTAAACACCTCCCTCTGCAACTGGATCCTGGACTTCCTGACAGGCCGCCCCCAGGTGGTAAGGGTAGGCAAAAACACATCTGCCATGCTGATGATCAACACTGGGACCCCTCAGGGTTGCATGCTCAGTCTCCTCCTGTACTCCCTGTTCACCCATGACTGGGTGCCCAAGCACGACTCTAACACCATCATTAAGTTTGCTGACGACACAACAGTGGTAGGCCTGATCACAGACAAAGTTGAGAGAGCCTGTAGGGAGGAGATCAGAGACCTGGCAGCGTGGTGTCAGGACAACAACCTCTCCCTCAATGTGAGCAAGACAAAGGAGATGATCGTGGACTATAGGAAAAGGGGCTGAAGTGGAGCGTGTCGAGAGTTTAAAGTTCCTTGGTGTCCACATCATCACCGAACTATCGTGGTCCAAACACACCGAGACAGTTTTGAAGAGGGCACGACAACACCTTTTCCCCCTCAGGAGACTGGAAAGATTTGGCATGGGTCCCCAGATCCTCAAAAAGTTCTACAGCTGCACTATTGAGTGCATCCTGACCGGTTGCATCACCGCCTGGTATGGCAACTGCTCGGCATCTGACCATAAGGCGCTACAGAGGGTAGTGCGTACGGCCCAGTACATCACTGGGACCAAGCTTCCTGACTTTCAGGACGTATATACTAGGCGGTGTCAGAGGAGGCCCAAAAAATTGTCAGACTCCAGTCACCCAAGTCATAGACTGTTTTCTCTGCTACCGCATGGCAAGCGGTACCGGAACGCCAAGTCTAGGACCAAAAGGCTCCTTATAAATCTTCTTCAGGATTGGTGGGTTCCCTGCGGGACTGTTGAGCAAACTTAGGCTAATGCGATTAGCATGAGGTTGTAAGTAACAAGAACATTTCCCAGGACATATACATATCTGATATTGGCAGAAATTTGCATTTCAGTAGCTATTACAGTGAAAGAATACCATGCTATTGTTTGAGAAGAGTGCACAATTTTGAACCTTAAAAAGTTATTAATAAACAAATTAGGTATATTTGGGCAGTCTTTATACAACATTTTGAACTGAAATGCAATAGTTCATTGGATCAGTCTAAAACTTTGCACATACACTGCCATCTAGTGGCCAAAATGTATATTGCACTTGGGCTCAAATAACACATTATGGCCATTCTCTTTCATTTCAAATATGATGGTACAAAAAAAATATGCAACAGAACGGTTGGTTTTTTATTTGTATTATCTTTTACCAGATCTATTGTGTTATATTATCTTACATTACTTTCACATTTCCACAAACTTCAAAGTGTTTCCTTTTAAATGGTACCAAGAATATGCATATCCTTGCTTCAGGGCCTGAGCTACAGCCAGTCAGATTTGGGTATGACATTTCAGACGAAATTTGAAAGAAAGGGGCGGATCCTTAGATCAGTCTAATAAAGCCTGGGGACTGGAGGCTCTAGTGGACTCATCAGTGTTTAACAGGGCTTAGATCAGTCTAATAAAGCCTGGGGACTGGAGGCTCTAGTGGACTCATCAGTGTTTAACAGGGCTTAGATCAGTCTAATAAAGCCTGGGGACTGGAGGCTCTAGAGGACTCATCAGTGTTTAAAAGGGCTTAGATCAGTCTTATAAAGCCTGGGGACTGGATGCTCTAGAGGACTCATCAGTGTTTAACAGGGCTTAGATCAGTCTAATAAAGCCTGGGGACTGGAGGCTCTAGTGGACTCATCAGTGTTTAACAGGGCTTAGATCAGTCTAATAAAGCCTGGGGACTGGACGCTCTAGTGGACTCATCAGTGTTTAACAGGGCTTAGATCAGTCTAATAAAGCCTGGGGACTGGAGGCTCTAGAGGACTCATCAGTGTTTAACAGGGCTTAGATCAGTCTAATAAAGCCTGGGGACTGGAGGCTCTAGAGGACTCATCAGTGTTTAACAGGGCTTAGATCAGTCTAATAAAGCCTGGGGACTGGAGGCTCTAGAGGACTCATCAGTGTTTAACAGGGCTTAGATCAGTCTTATAAAGCCTGGGGACTGGACGCTCTAGTGGACTCATCAGTGTTTAACAGGGCTTAGATCAGTCTTATAAAGCCTGGGGACTGGAGGCTCTAGTGGACTCATCAGTGTTTAACAGGGCTTAGATCAGTCTAATAAAGCCTGGGGACTGGAGGCTCTAGAGGACTCATCAGTGTTTAACAGGGCTTAGATCAGTCTAATAAAGCCTGGGGACTGGAGGCTCTAGAGGACTCATCAGTGTTTAACAGGGCTTAGATCAGTCTAATAAAGCCTGGGGACTGGAGGCTCTAGAGGACTCATCAGTGTTTAACAGGGCTTAGATCAGTCTAATAAAGCCTGGGGACTGGAGGCTCTAGAGGACTCATCAGTGTTTAACAGGGCTTAGATCAGTCTAATAAAGCCTGGGGACTGGAGGCTCTAGAGGACTCATCAGTGTTTAACAGGGCTTAGATCAGTCTAATAAAGCCTGGGGACTGGAGGCTCTAGAGGACTCATCAGTGTTTAACAAGGCTTAGATCAGTCTTATAAAGCCTGGGGACTGGAGGCTCTAGAGGACTCATCAGTGTTTAACAGGGCTTAGATCAGTCTAATAAAGCCTGGGGACTGGAGGCTCTAGAGGACTCATCAGTGTTTAACAGGGCTTAGATCAGTCTTATAAAGCCTGGGGACTGGAGGCTCTAGAGGACTCATCAGTGTTTAACAAGGCTTAGATCAGTCTAATAAAGCCTGGGGACTGGAGGCTCTAGAGGACTCATCGGTGTTTAACAGGGCTTAGATCAGTCTAATAAAGCCTGGGTACCTAATTTAACAGTCGGTTAACGCATTAACACACCAATTAAGATTACTCACACACACACACACACACACACACACACACACACACACACACACACACACACACACACACACACACACACACACACACACACACACACACACACACACACACACACACACACACACACACACACACACACACACACACACACACACACACACACACACCCTCCCTTCATAAGCATGCTAATGACCTCATGAATAGTCCATCTGTCCCCAGGGACCCAAAGAGGTCTCTGGTCTTCAGGCACCCAGGGACGCAAAGAAACTCTCAGAGGCAATTACAATATTTATAGTGTGTTCAAGGACAGCTGTGTCTGTGTGTGTGTATTATACTATATAAACCCCTCTCAGAGACACTATAAACAATATAGTATAATATATATTTTCATGTATATTCATAGCAGAGATATCAACAATAATATTACACTTTATGTACCCCTTCCAGAGACATCAACAACAAATCCTGTGCCCGTGCATCGAATACCTGGGCTTCAATGACATCACAGTGAAGAACCGTTACCCTCTACCACTCATCTCCTCGGCCTTCGAGCCGCTTCAGGGGACCACCGTGTTCTCCAAGCTGGACGTACCACTTTTTACAATTTTATTTAACCTTTATTTAACTAAGCAAGTTTTATATCTTTATTTTATTAGGCAAGTCAGTTAAGAACAATTCTCATTTTTAATGATGGCCTAGGAACAGTGGGTTAACTGCCTTGTTCAGTGACATGAACATGGTGCGAGTACGGGAAGGGTACTGCTTCCCAATCAGTGGAACACTGCCTTCAACACGACCAGCGGTCACTACGAGTATCTGGTCATGCCATTTGGCCTTACCAACAACCCCGCTGTGTTTCAAAGCTCTGGTTAATGATGTTTTCCGCGACATGTTGAACTGGTTTGTCTTCGTATACCTCCAAGGCTTCTCCCGCTCCGCCCAAGAACACGTGCTCCATGTTCGACAGGTTCTCCAACGCCTCCTGGAGAACAAGCGGAGAAGTGCAGGGAGTGTACAGATAGATCCCAGAAAGGTGAGAGCG